>NC_059208.1:69689083-69881472 GCF_020615455.1 Coregonus clupeaformis | reverse complement strand
TCAATGCCATACAACACTCCTTCAGTAGCCTCCAACTGCTCTTAAACACTAGTAAAACTAAATGCATGCTCTTCAATCGAACGCTGCTGGCACCCGCCCACCCGACTAGAATCACTACTCTCGACGGGTCTGACCTAGAGTATGTGGACAACTACAAATACCTAGGTGTCTGGTTAGACTGTAAACTCTCCTTCCAGACTCACATTAAGAATCTCCAATCCAAAGTTAAATCTAGAATCGGCTTCCTATTTCGCAACAAAGCCTCCTTCACTCATGCTGCCAAACATGCCCTCGTAAAACTGACTATCCTACCGATCCTTGACTTCGGCGATGTCATTTACAAAATAGCCTCCAACACTCTACTCAGCAAATTGGATGTAGTCTATCACAGTGCCATCCGTTTTGTCTCCAAAGCCCCATACACTACCTGTACGCTCTTGTTGGCTGGCCCTCACTACATGTTCGTCGTCAAACCCACTGGCTCCAGGCCATCTATAATTCACTGCTAGGCAAATCCCTGCCTTATCTTAGCTCATTGGTCACTATAGCAGCACCCACCCGTAGTATGCGCTCCAGCAGGTATATCTCACTGGTCATCCCCAAAGCCAACACCTCCTTTGGCCGCCATTCCTTCCAGTTCTCTGCTGCCAATGACTGGAACGAATTGCAAAAATCTCTGAAGCTGGAGACTTATCTCCCTCACTAACTTTAAGCATCAGTTGTCAGAGCACCTTACCGATCACTGCACCTGTACACAGCCCATCTGAAATTAGCCCACCCAACTACCTCATCCCTATATTGTTATTTATTTTGCTCTTTTGCACCCCAGTATCTCTATTTGCACATAATCTCTTGCACATCTAGCATTCCAGTGTTAATACTAATTGTAATTATTTTGCACTATAGCCTATTTATTGCCTTACCTCCATAACTTGCTACATTTGCACACACTGTATATATATTTTCTGTTGTATTTTTTGACTTTATGGTTTTTTACCCCATATGTAACTCTGTGTTGTTGTTTTTATCGCACTGCTTTGCTTTATCTTGGCCAGGTCGCAGTTGTAAATGAGAACTTGTTCTCAACTGGCTTACCTGGTTAAATAAAGGTGAAATAAAATTTAAAAATCTGGACTTGAATAATCATTAAGACTTGAAGATTGTTGTATATCACCCTTTTCACACTGCCAAGTTGTACTGGGTTGGTCAGGTTACTTGTCCATCCTAGGTAATGGGAAAGGAAACAATGAAGAGAATGTATCCGAGCCAGCCCAATACGGTTCAGGTTGGCACGATAGTGTGAAAATAGGTATTAGGCTGCGTTTACACAGGGAGCCCAATTCTGATATTTTGACCAATCAGATCAGCTCTTTTGACAATAATTGGGCAAAAGATCAGAATTGGGCTGCCTTAGAGCAGGGTTTCTCAAATTCGGTCCTGGGGCCCCCCCTGGATGCACGTTTTGGTTTTTGCCCTAGTACTACACAGCTGATTCAAATAATCAAAGCTTGGATGAAAAAAGGTTTGAAAGATTGGGTCCTTTCAAGGAGAGGGGAAGAGTTGCAAGATTGTAATCAGTGGGGTTATGATAGGCTAAAGTACAGAGGGAGCCAATCACAAAACAGCATCCTGTGTAACAGACAGATGGTGGTCTGGTGTCCGGACGTCGACATAAATCTATCTACATCAGGGATGGTCAACTCCAGTCCTCAGGGTCCCAGCCGCAGCTAATACACCTGACTCCAATAATCAACTAATCATGATCATCAGTTTAGAATACAATTAGTTTAATCAGCTGTGTTTGCTAGGAATGGGGGGTAAAAGTGTGACACCACTCCGGCCCCCGATGACTGGAGTTGCCCATCCCTGATATACATGTATGTGTTGTATCTGTCACAATGTGTTTTTAACAAGCCTTTATTGATCTACATCATCCACTGCTTTCATACCAACCAAGTAAAAATCTACATAAAATGTCTCTTTCCCGGCCGGGTGTCTAAGTTCTAGCGAATAGCCTTCACAGGACTCTTGAAGCTGGAGGCAGCCTGGAGTTGGAGTTGATAGGCCATGGGGTGGATCTTGAAGCCATACAGCCTGAGAAAAAACAACAAAATATTAGAACACAATAACTGTGTGGATAGTAGAAGGCTGCCATTATGCTAACATGTCTCATATCAATCTTCAAATCAGTTCAATCAAGCAAATAGTTGTTGGTACAGTTCCCAGCTGAACATGAGTTATGTAATAACACTATCAAATCATATGTATTTAAAATGGGGCAAACAAAGCATCTTGATGAATTTGCAAAGATAATTATACAAATAAACCTTGGCACAAACTGGTTGGCAGGTCTTTTTGGCCGGTACTCTGGGTGCACCATAAAGAGCATGTGGGGGAAGCCCGTCCCGAAGTAGGCCCCGTCCGTGTGGTGGTGCCGGGAGGACTTGGGGGTGTACACATCCATGCACTTTGGACAATACAGCTTCACCATCGCCTCACCTGGGATGTCTGACAGACCTATGGGAGAGGAGAGGATCAATGTCTATGCAACACAACTGAGGGCAGAGAAACCTATCCTGCTGTCAGCTGGCAATTTAAAATATTGATCAAATATATTTACTGTGCTAGCAAGAGTAATATTTTTGAAGATTCCCTCAGAACTGTGCTGACAAAACACTGTTATATACAGTACCTGTCAAATGTTTGGACACACCTACTCATTCAAGGGTTTTTCTTTATTTTTAATATTTTCTACATTGTAGAATAATAGCGAAGACATCAAAACTATGAAATAGCACATATGGAATCATGTAGTAACCAAAAAAGTGTTAAACAAATCAAAATATATGTTATATTTTAGATTCTTCAAATAGCCACCCTTTGCTTTGAAGACAGCCTTGCACACTCTTGGCATTCTCTCAACCAGCTTCACCTGTAATGCTTTTCCAACAGTCTTGAAGGAGTTCCCACATATGCTGAGCACTTGTTGGCTGCTTTTCCTTCACTCTGCCGTCCGACTCATCCCAAACCATCTCAATTGTGTTGAGGTCGGGTGATTGTGGAGGCCAGGTCATCTGATGCAGCACTCCATCACTCTCCTTCTTGGTCAAATAGCTCTTCACAGCCTGGAGGTGTGTTGGGTCATTGTCCTGTTGAACCAGATGGGATGGCATATCGCTGCAGAATGCTGTGGTAGCCATGCTGGTTAAGTGTGCCTTGAATTCTAAATAAATCACAGACAGTGTCACCAGCAAAGCACCCCCACACCATAACACCTCCTCCTCGCTTTACGGTTGGAACTACACATGCGGAGACCATCCGTTCACCCACACCGCGTCTCACAAAGACACAGCGGTTTGATCCAAAAATCTCACATTTGGACTCCAGACCAAAAGGACAAATTTCCACCGGTCTAATGTCCCTTGCTCGTGTTTCTTGGTCCAAGCAGGTATCTTCTTCTTATTCGTGTCCTTTAGTAGTGGTTTCTTTGCAGCAATTCGACCACGAAGGCCTGATTCACACAGTCCCCTCTGAACAGTTGATGTTGAGATGTGTGTTACTTGAACTCTGTGAAGCATTTATTTGGGCTGCAATTTCTGAGGCTGGTAACTCTAATGAACTTATCCTCTGCAGCAGAGGTAACTCTGGGTCTTCCATTCCTGTGGCGGTCCTCATGAGAGCTAGTTTCATCATAGCTCTTGATGGTTTTTGCGACTGCACTTGAAGAAACTTTCAAAGTTCTTGACATTTTCCGTATTGACTGACCTTCATGGTTGAGAGAATGCCAAAAGTGTGCAAAGCTGTCATCAAGGCAAAGGGTGGCTATTTGAAGAATTTCAAATGTATTTTGATTTGTTTAACACTTTTTTGGTTACTACATGATTCCATGTGTTATTTCATAGTTTTGATGTCTTCACTATTATTCTACAATGTAAAAATTGTAAAAAATAAAGAAAAACCCTTGAATTAGTAGGTGTGTCCAAACTTTTGACTGGTAGTGTAATTAAAAGGTGACTGGTGAGAAATGGTTAAATTCCATGAAAAGAGTATGTTCTGTGAGTGAACTGGAGTATGAACACAAGTCAAACTCACCAATAGGAAGCATTGGTTGATTCTCACAGTACACCCTTGGGCAATAGCCAAAGTCCCCCTGTTGGTACTTATCCAGCTGCAAACCAAAACATTTTTCAGTGTGAAACACGGTCACACACATCTAGTCCAAGAAAGCCAAACCAACTACATAGACTGACAGGTAGAATTGAGAACAGGGGTCTCCAACCTTTTCTAGCATGAGAGTTACTTTTTAAAATAGCTTTCAAATATATATATTTTTAAAATCAATATACCTGGTAAAATAATGGTTAATAGACAACTAAGGGGGCCCCATAAAAATATATTTCACATTTTCCTGAATTCTCTTTTCACTGTTACATTTTTCCTGGTTCAGGATTTTTTTAAGACCTTTTTTTTTCTTTTCTCAATATTACAATTTTTCATAGAGAAAAATTGAAAATTGATGTTCTGAGTCCATGTCAATGCTTAAATCACACGAGAATAAAAAAATGTAGGTCTGAGGGGGAAAAAATAATAACATTTTAATTTGCTTGTAATTCCCTTTAATTGCACATTACATTTTAGATTTGAGTCATTTAGCAGATGCTCTTATCCAGAGCGACTTACAGTTAGCGCCATGCTCTACCAACTGAGCTACACGGGGCCCATCTAGCAAGAGAGGAATGTGTCAGTCTAGCTATGTTGCTGCTGTTACCTACTGCTGCAGCACGTAATGACAGAGTTTGCAAAACAATCGGCACCCCATTGATACAAATAATGATGATATAGTTCTGTCAGTAAGCCTACTTTGCAGTTTGCATTTATTGAGAATATTTTTCAGTCTACCCAAAAGACGCCGGTTATCATTAGCATCGCTAACTGGCTACATACGGACTCATAGACAAATGAGTGCCCTAAACAGACAGGGGCAATATTGCTGGAAATTAATTGGCAGATAATGTGTTACGTTTGGCTTTTTAAGCCAATAGTGGCTAACCAGGGGTGGGATAATGTCAATGTGGCTTTGATTGGATAGTAGCCGGGAGCTTTATGTTTATGACAGTTTGCGATGGAACACAGGAAAAAAAGCATGTACTTTCAGTATTGATTGGTGTGCTACTCATAGGTGGGCTGGTAGCTACTGGTACCTCACGATTCGACCTGTTGGAGACCCCTGATGTAGAGATTATCCAGACTCCAGAGCAATATATACAGATCTAGGGTTTACTACCATCTGAGCGATGCCTCTGTTGGTGAGGATGTAGCGTGCATGGATCAGCCCGTAGAGCATCTCTGCTGCCTGCTCTATCAGGTCACTCTGGTTGGGGTTGTCCTCCAGCTCTTCATCTGACAGAGATAGACATGGCAGTGAGGCTTTCAGATCAACACACAAGGTACACAGAAGTCTATAGTGACATGGTGCATGAATACAACACTGGGAGGTAGCATTATAGCGTGTGCAGGCCTTTCCTTTCTTTATACACACATAAGAAGTGAGGCTTTCAGGTACAGTGGGGGAAAAAAGTATTTAGTCAGCCACCAATTGTGCAAGTTCTCCCACTTAAAAAGATGAGAGGCCTGTAATTTTCATCATAGGTACACGTCAACAATGAGAGACAAATTGAGATTTTTTTTCTCCAGAAAATCACATTGTAGGATTTTTTATAAATTTATTAGCAAATTATGGTGGAAATAAGTATTTGGTCACCTACAAACAAGCAAGATGTCTGGCTCTCACAGACCTGTAACTTCTTCTTTAAGAGGCTCCTCTGTCCTCCACTCGTTACCTGTATTAATGGCACCTGTTTGAACTTGTTATCAGTATAAAAGACACCTGTCCACAACCTCAAACAGTCACACTCCAAACTCCACTATGGCCAAGACCAAAGAGCTGTCAAAGGACACCAGAAACAAAATTGTAGACCTGCACCAGGCTGGGAGGACTGAATCTGCAATAGGTAAGCAGCTTGGTTTGAAGAAATCAACTGTGGGAGCAATTATTAGGAAATGGAAGACATACAAGACCACTGATAATCTCCCTCGATCTGGGGCTCCACGCAAGATCTCACCCCGTGGGGTCAAAATGATCACAAGAACGGTGAGCAAAAATCCCAGAACCACACGGGGGGACCTAGTGAATGACCTGCAGAGAGCTGGGACCAAAGTAACAAAGCCTACCATCAGTAACACACTACGCCGCCAGGGACTCAAATCCTGCTTAAGCCAGTACATGTCCAGGCCCGTCTGAAGTTTGCTAGAGTGCATTTGGATGATCCAGAAGAGGATTGGGAGAATGTCATATGGTCAGATGAAACCAAAATATAACTTTTTGGTAAAAACTCAACTCGTCGTGTTTGGAGGACAAAGAATGCTGAGTTGCATCCAAAGAACACCATACCTACTGTGAAGCATGGGGGTGGAAACATCATGCTTTGGGGCTGTTTTTCTGCAAAGGGACCAGGACGACTAATCCGTGTAAGGCAGGGGTGTCAAACGTCCGGCCCGCGGGCCGGATCAGGCCCGCAAACGGGTTTAATCCGGCCCCCGAGATGATTTTGTAAAGTATAAAAATTAGCTGCAATTTTTCAATAAAAGAAACTGCTGTTCCAATTGTGTCCACTGGATGGCGCAATAGCAATTGTGTTAAGCAAGCAAACTGTTTATACCAGGGCAGAGCAAATAGGTCAAGCAAGTGCAGCCAGTCCGGATGAGCTACTTTGTTTTGCCCGCGATATTTATTACGGCTCCTACTTTTAACATTATGTGCTTTGGCACCCTCATTGCCCCAATATGTCTCTGTCAAAAAAGAGAAAAGTGGACGCAGAGTGCTCCAAGAAATATTGTCATCCTTCTATTTATTCACGGAATTGAATGGGAAAGCTGTATGTTTAGTGTTCACAGCATGTTGCAGTGCTGAAAGAATATAACCTTCGTCGCCACTATGTGAGTCTTCATGCCGACAAATATGACAACTTTCAAGGACAGCGGAGAAGAGAGAAGGTGAATGAACTGTTGGTGGGTCTGAAGAAACAGCAGTCTGTGTTTACTCACAGCCGAGACATCAGTGACGCTGCAGTGAAAGCTAGCTACCTCATTGCTAATGAAATCGCAGTGGCTTCAAAACCATTTAGTGAGGGTGAATTTGTAAAAACATGCATGATGAAGGCAGCAGAGATTGTGTGCCCTGAAAAGCACCAGGCTTTTGCAAATATCAGCCTGACAAGAAACACAGTTGCAGACAGGATTTCCGATCTTTCAGTGGATTTGGACAGCCAGTTGAAGCAAAAAGTAAAGTAATTTATTGCGTTTTCGGTTGCAATTGATGAAAGCACGGACATTACAGATGTTGCACAACTGGCCATTTTCATCCGCGGAGTTGATGACACATTGACCGTCACCGAGGAGTTCGTGGAGTTGGTGCCGATGACCGATACAACGACAGCAGCTGATATTTTCACTGCACTCGTCGGCGCGCTGGACAGGGTCGGAGTGGACTGGTCCCGCGCTGTCAGCCTGGCTACAGATGGTGCGCCCTCAATTATCGGGAAAAAAGCAGGCGTTGTGCAATCTGCAAATGGAGGACGTGATTTTTGGACTTTTCACTGTATTTTGCACCAGGAGGCTTTGTGTTGCAAGTCATTAAAGATGGATAACGTCATGAATAAAACAAAGCTGCGCTCAAGGCTCACGCACAAGCACTTGAATCACATCCTGAAGTTGGCTGCCACTCAGGATGTGACGCCTGATATTGATGCGCTGGTGAAAGCTAAAAGATGCCAGGTATCAGGAGTCAAATAAACTATGCAACCCCACTTCAAGTGCTGCATGAGACACCCTGATATAGTTCTGTGATCTGTGATATACTTCTGTGAATCACTGAGGCATTGTGTGTTTGTGTGTTGTTTGTCCTCAGAATTTCAAATAACTTGAGGTGTTTTATGATTAATAGTGATGTTGTGCTTTTGGACACACTGTCCTCAGGCTCCAGCTTTATGTTTATATGTTTTTATGTTGATGTGCTATTGTTTTTAATTGATTTTATTTTATTTGTATATTTAACCTATTCTTGACTCTGTGGTTCTTGCACTTGTTTGGGGAACAGGATTTCATTTTTTGTATCTACATTTCTGCCTGAGAAATGACACCCTGATATAGTTCTGTGATCTGTGAGACAGTTATGTGAATCACTGAGGCATTGTGTGTTTGTGTGTTCTTTTTCTTTAGAATTTTCAAATAAACTTCAGGTGTTTTATGATTAATAGTGATGTTGTGCTTGTACTATTTTGGACACACTGTCCTCAGGCTCCAGCTTTATGTTTTATGTTGATAGTATTAAAACAAAGAAAACAATCTGAAGTTGTTGTTTTTAAGTTATATATACCATGATTTTACCGGTCCGGCCCACTTGGGAATAGATTTTCCTCCATGTGGCCCCTGAGCTAAAATGAGTTTGACACCCCTGGTGTAAAGGAAAGAATGAATGGGGCCATGTATCGTGAGATTTTGAGTGAAAACCTCCTTCCATCAGCAAGGGCATTGAAGATGAAACGTGGCTGGGTCTTTCAGCATGACAATGATCCCAAACACACCGCCCGGGCAACGAAGGAGTGGCTTCGTAAGAAGCATTTCAAGGTCCTGGAGTGGCCTAGCCAACCCCATAGAAAATCTTTGGAGGGAGTTGAAAGTCCGTGTTGCCCAGCGACAGCCCCAAAACATCACTGCTCTAGAGGAGATCTGCATGGAGGAATGGGCCAAAATACCAGCAACAGTGTGTGAAAACCTTGTGAAGACTTACAGAAAACGTTTGACCTGTGTCATTGCCAACAAAGGGTATATAACAAAGTATTGAGAAACTTTTGTTATTGACCAAATACTTATTTCCCCCACTGTAGACGTCAGCCTATAGACGCACTGAGTATGCTAGTATGTGGTCACAGCTTGGTGAACCTTTCCTGGTCTGTGCCTGCCATCATGTTCTGTGTCGTTTCCTGCATAACGTTCCATGCCTATTATGTTGATTTTACGATGCACAGTAAAACAGTGTACTTGGGACTTTTGGAAAAGCAGTTACAAATGGAACTGATACATTTAGCCAATAGGAAATCTCAAATGTGTCACGCTTGTTCTGGTGGTACACTGTGTCCTTGGGTCTTTTGAAAGGCACTTATAAATACAAACAGAACTGATAAATGTGCCTATAGGAAGTGTCAGTGTGAAGTCATGTCAGACGGTGTAGTGATGAGCTCACCTGGCTCCAGGTCCAGGATCATGTCGAGGGCCTGGCGGTAGTGAGGCACCTGCTCATTGAGCCCTGTCAGGTTAAACTTGTCCTGAATGTAGTCCTCATCAACCTGGTACAGTGGAATGGATCAACATGGTTAGTAGCTTTCAGCTGCCAAACACAGTCTACTACTCTTTATATGAATAGGCTATAGTTGGTCAATTGCATAACAGGTTAAAGGGATTACTTACATTTACGTCATTTAGCAGACGCTCTTATCCAGAGCGACTTACATTTTTATTTTTTTCATACCCCATGGGAATCGAACCCACAACCCTGGCATTGCAAACGCCATGCTGTACCAACTGAGCTACCTCCCTGCCGGCCATTCCCTCCCCTACCCTGGACGACGCTGGGCCAATTGGGCGCCACCCCATTTGTCTCCCGGTTGCGGCCGGCTACAGCAGAGCCGGGATTCGAACCAGGATCTCTAGTGGCACAGCTAGCACTGCGATGCAGTGCCTTAGACCACTGTGCCACTCGGGAGACTTGGCTTTCAGCATGACAATACTTCAGTATTGGCAATTAAGACAAGCAGAAGAGTTAAAGGTAGAATTAAGCAATGTAGCTTATGCATGCACTGTGTTGGAATATCTGAAGCTACCACCACGAGATAATAAGTTTGTCACAGTTACACACTATGGGACCAAAACAAAACCACCTCTTTACTTTAATCACTGTAATGTTGGGTCCTCTTTTACATGGAATTCTCCATCTGTGTTTAGGGTATATTTGGCTGGTAGCTGTAACAGTTCATTCTGTATTTCAAACAAACAACTAGCTTCACAAACAGTTGGCTAAGTCACAGCAATTGTCTTTCCCCTGTCTGTCCTTCTCATTCTGTGATGTTCTGACATAACTAGCTAGCTACTCACCTCACAAAAGAACTCATTCCCCCTCAGGCCACAGAACCAGGAGATCCAGGACACCTCCTCCGAGCTGCTCATCCTCTGAACAAGTGGGGGGTGATGGTGCAAAGGCATGCAAAAATTATATGCATTTCCGACTTTCCTTTGATTCACTAGAAAATAAAGCTAGCTAGTGGTGTATCCCATTCTTGTCCAGGGACCTGAAGTATGTGTATACTGCAGGCTTTATTTCGGCCCCAGAGATGCTAGCTAGCTAATCTAATCATCAAGCACATATGTGTTAGTACTGGGCTAGAACAAAAGCCTGCTGTTAACCTTAGTCTTTATTAGTCAAATGATGCATAAAGAAATCTTGCTAGCTACCGTTAGCTACATAGATAACGCTAGCTAGCTAACCCCGTGTTTGCTAGCTAGCTAGCTACGTCGTTTGTTTAATAACGTTAGCTAGCTAACGCTAATTTTCCACACGCCTGAAATCCATACTGATTTGAAACTAAACAATGAATTTAGTCCTGGATAAAACCAAATATTTTGTGTCAGCACACGTTTACTTACCCTCTTCTGTGTTAGCTAGATAGATCTACCGGTAGCTACTTTGCTAACTAGCTAGTACCTTGGCTAACTGTTGTCAACAAGAATACTACTTCCGGTGGAATTTCCGGCTTCTCCGACCTTTGTTGATTAACAGTTTGCTGTTCCAGTCAAACGGCCGAGTATGAGTTCCAGTCCGCTCCAGAAGCCAATGCGCTGGGAAAGTATGAAGACTTCCACATCAACTTTTTGAATGGTCTTCTTCGAGGAGATGAATCCACGCCAGAGAGGAAGAGAAGTCGCCAAAATCTGTCGAAAATAAGCCCAATGCGTTTCTATTGGCTTATTTTGGACCTATACTTGTCGCCTGCCTTCCCGCCTTTGGGACAACGACTCCCATTGTTAGGGAGGAAACATGAGCATCTCGTCATTATATACAGATCTCTGTCCACGCAAATGTGCTGACAAAATTAGTGTAAAAATACAGAATTTTAAATCAAGTCTTTCAGGTCATTAGTCTCATGTCAATGTCGAGTCCCGAGGCTCCGATTCCATGCCAAGTTATTTTATTTTCTACCAAATCGAGTCTCAAAACATCACATTTGTGGACGTGTTCAAGAGCATCAAAACCGTGACGTATCATTGGTAAATTGACTGGCCACTGTTGGCATTTTTAACTGCAGTTTCACAGATAATCAACAATGAGTGAGGATGGAGATTCATGGTCTTTACAGCTAATACAAATCACCACGGTAACTCAACATAAATAATAATTATAATAATGCATACAATTGTGCATTAAACTTAAACACCCAAAGCTGTTATGTGATTGTCATTTTATCAGAAATGCTGACAATTGATGGTGTTAAGCATATTCAATCAAGAGCTTGATATGAGGTGCTGCAGCTGCACACACATTTTTCACCAACAAATGGACTAGCCTATGGATCAATCAAACCTTTCTTTATTCTTTACAATGAAACTTGTATAAACCACTTCATATGACATTCAGTTTTTATATGAACAGATTGGATCCCATAATGCAATTGCATTCAGGGCAGTTCTGAAAAAGTCTTGCGTTGCGGTGGTCCACTCTCTTTGGCCTCCTGGTCTTTCCCCTTCTCCTCAAACATCAAGATCCTTCGGCAGTGAAAAATAAACAAACACATATTATTACACATGTCATGTAGCAACGAGACATAGCCTTAAAGGAAATACAGTGGATTACAAAAGTTCAGAATCATATTCAGAAGTTTCATTTCGGGTCTAATGTAATGCCGTCATTAATGTAGTTTCATATTTCTTCTAACTTACAGTCGGAGTATGGAATTCCTCTTTCCTAGCATCATATTGAGAAAGTCTGTGTAACAGAACGTGTCTCGTGCAGCACCGCCAACCACATCTGACATCATCTTTTTCAGCTCCAGGTGAGTCTTGGCCACCCCCAGCTTCTCTAACATGCGCTTCAGCCCCATCATGTCTGTGACACAGAGATAGATAGAGAAAGAGACAAAGATGACAAAGATAGTTCACATGGATGGCTCAATGTTGTCCTCTTGATTAGCCTAATCTTGTTATTCATAAGGATTGTTGTAAAAAAAAAATGTTTTTACCGATGTCTCCTTGGTCATTGAGATCAAATTCCATGTATTTGTCTGTAAAACAATACAGAACACATTAAACATATTATTTCATTGTTGATTCATTCATCAAGGTAACTGATAACTGTCTGATCAATGTGAAATTAAAACACTTGAAAATCTCACTTTTAAACATTTCCAGTTTTGAGCTGAGGTCCTCCTCCTCTGCATATTTAGGATCTGTGAGAAAAACCTTCAGAATAGAATATCACAAGACAGACCTTGAGATCTGATAGTTGCTAATAATACTATAGCTAGATAATACTGCCCAAATAACATTTATAGACAGATGAACAACAGACCTCATTGATGGAGTTCAGTTTCTCATCCTGCTGCGACTTGAGGAATCCAAATGCTTTCCCTCCTGAAACAATATGAGATAAACTCAGAAATGTTATTACTCACTTCCTTATTGGTGATCTACTGGAATCCCCCCCCCCCACACACACACACACACATTCACAGGATTTAACTAAAGCTAATGACAGAGAGACTTACCTTGTAAATGTTTATCCATGTCAATCTGCTGTTATTTGGTGTATAAGAGACTAGTCAAATGGACCATGGGTTGCTGAGTGTTGTGTTATGAAGACTGAAAGTGTCAAGTATGTATCTGTATATTGTGACAGAAGAGGAAGTTTGGGGAGTTAAAGTTAGTGTGGTCATTTGCTAAGTTCCCCTCTCACATCCACTCGCAGCAGACGGAACAGACAGAGAACAAAGAGAGTGTATGTAGGGAACAAGGAACTAGGGGGTTTGCATTTAACATACGTTAGACTAGGCTACCACATAAACACTGCACACTACATCATTGTCTACATATATAAAAAAAATGTTTTATTAAAGTGCTTTCATCTACTTTCAGCAAAATGTTTAATCACTTTTCATGTATACATTTTTAACTTACGGCTCAGGCACAAGGAAGGAATGATTCTAATGAAATGTTATGTTACTGTACTGTTATGCTAAGTATTGTATAACTAATTGGATAAATGTGGAAATTACAGTGAATTAATTTTAAGCAAATAACTTGTTCTCTGGCCTTGACACTAGATAACACTGTTAAGCATATAATCTTCAAAACAACATGCTTTTTATGTGGGAAGTCAATAAGTGTTTCTCAGGAAATGTGTATTCATGAACAATAAAGAAACTAGGCCATGGAGAACTGAGATCGGGGTCTGAGATGAGAGACTAAGGAACTTCACACTCACATGGATAATGGCACTGTTTCAGTCACACGGGTTATCAATACTTCTGTTGAAAATCATAACGCAGTGTGCTGGTGAGTAGTCGTTCTTGCTGAAATTACACTTTATTTAATTGTCTGATAGTGATTTTTAGAGCATACTGCTCTAAATATTTCAAAAAATTTCATAATGCTAATTTCATCCATTTTTTTCTCCTTATTTCCCAGGAGCTGAGTCTTGTTCTCATGTAGAGACGACACAGTTCATCACAGCTACTCAGAAAGAGGTAGCTGTCCTCCCCTGTTTCACATCAACACGCCTAGATTTAGCAACCAGAGTGAAATGGACAAAACTTTCACCTAAACCTGAGGACATCTTGGTGTGGCCTGATGATCCATCTGTGGCCCATAAGTCAGAACGTGTGGCCTTCGAGTCGGGAGTGGATGTTGTGGTGGCTGGAAACCTGTCCCTGTCTCTAAGAGATGTCAGGAAATCTGACGAAGGGCTTTACAGCTGCAAGGTCTGGCAGGGATGGAGTTGTGTCATGGTGAAAAACATCACTCTAAAAGTGAAAGGTAAAATTATATATTCCCTTTCTCTCTATGTAAGTGTCAAATAAAAAATATAGTCAAACTTGTTTGAGTAAGCCTCTATTCTCTTTTCCAAAGAATGCAAAATCCTACATTCAGTTATGGCAGCACCCAACGGAATAGCTACCCTGCCTTGCATGTTGAACATGACAACAGGAATGCCCCAAATATCATCGGTGTCCTGGGGAGAGATCAAGGGAGACACTGAGACCCAAATACTTCAATACCCTACATATATCACCAACCAAACATCCCTAGGAAATAGGGTGAGCTTAGGAGGAAATCTCAGTTCAGGAGATGCATCTTTGGCTCTCTCCCTGGTGGAGTACAGTGACAGCCAATGGTACAGATGTAAGTTGCATATGGGACAACATGAACGCTGCTTTGAGGTCAAGCTACAAGTTAAAGGTGAGTATTTGCTAGTACATTCTTATTCAGAATATACAGTGCATTCGGAAGGTATTCAGACCCCTTTACTTTTTCCACATTTTGTTACGTTACAGCCTTATTCTAAAAATGATCAAATTGTTTTTTTCCCTCATCAATCTACACACAATACCCCATAATGACAAAGCGAAAACAGGTTTTTAGAAATGTTTGCACATTTATAAAAAATATAAAACAGAAATACCTTATTTACACACAGTACCAGTCCGAAGTTTGGACACACCTGCTCATTCAAGGGTTTTTCTTTATTTTTACTATTTTCTACATTGTAGAATAATAGTGAAGACATCAGAACTATGAAATAACACATATGGAATCATGTAGTAACCAACATTTAAAAAAACAAATTGGCATTCTCTCAACCAGCTTCAACTGGAATGCTTTTCCAACAGTCTTGAAGGAGTTCCCACATATGCTGAGCACTTGTTGGCTGCTTTTCCTTCACTCTGTGGTCCAACTCATCCCAAACCATCTCAAATGGGTTGAGGTCGGGGTATTGTGGAGGCCAGGTCATCTGATGCAGCACTCCATCACTCTCCTTCTTGGTAAAATAGCCCTTACACAGCCTGGTGGTGTGTTGGGTCATTGTCCTGTTGAAAAACTAATGATAATCCCACTAAGCGTAAACCAGATGGGATGGCTTATCGCTGCAGAATGCTGTGGTAGCCACGCTGGTTAAGTGTGCCTTGAATTCTAAATAAATCACTGACAGTGTCACCAGCAAAGCACCCCCACACCATAACACCTCCTCCTCCATGCTTCACGGTGGGAAATACACATGCGGAGATCATCCGATCACCTACTCTGCGTCTCACAAAAACACAGCAGTTGGAACCAAAAATCTCAAATTTGGACTCATCAGACCAAAGGGCAGATTTCCACCAGTCTAATGTCCATTGCTCGTGTTTCTTGGCTCAAGCAAGTCTCTTCTTCTTATTCGTGTCCTTTAGTAGTGGTTTCTTTGCAGCAATTCGACCATGAAGGCCTGATTCACACAGTCTCCTCTGAACAGTTGATGTTGAGATGTGTCTGTTATTTGAACTCTGTAAAGCATTTATTTTTGAGGCTGGTAACTCTCTAATGAACTTATCCTCTGCAGCAGAGGTAACTCTGGGTCTTCCTTTCCTGTGGCGGTCATCATGAGAGCCAGTTTCATCACAGCGCTTGATGGTTTTTGAGACTGTACTTGAAGAAACTTTAAATTTCTTGACATTTTCCTGATTGACTGACCTTCATGTCTTAAAGTAATGATGGACTGTCGTTTCTCTTTGCTTATTTGAGCTGTTCTTGCCATAATATGGACTTGATCTTTTACCAAATATGTCTATCTTCTGTATACCACCCCTACCTTGTCACAACACAACTGATTGGCTCAAACGCATTAAGAAGGAAATACATTTCACAAATTAACTTCAACAAGGCACACCTGTTAATTCAAAATCATTCCAGGTGACTACCTCATGAAGCTGGTTGAGAGAATGCCAAGAGTGTGAAAGCTGTCATCAAGGCAAAGGGTGGCTACTTTGAAGAGTCTCAAATATAAAATATATTTTGTCTGCAGCATTGAAGGTCCCCAAGAACACAGTGGCCTCCATCATTCTTAAATGGAAGAAGTTTGGAACCACCAAGACTCTTCCTAGAGCTGGCCGCCAGGCCAAACTGAGCAATCGGGGGAGAAGGGCCTTGGTCAGGGAGGTGACCAAGAACCCGATGGTCACTCTGGCAGAGCTCCAGAATTCCTCTGTGGAGATGGGAGAACCTTCCAGAAGGACAACCATCTCTGCAGCACTCCACCAATCAGGCCTTTATGGAAGAGTGGCCAGACGGAAGCCAGTCCTCAGTAAAAGGCACATGACAGCCCACTTGCAGTTTGCCAATAGGCTCCTAAAGACTCTCAGACCATGAGAAACAAGATTCTCTGGTCTGATGGAACTCTTTTGCCTTGAATGCCAAGCGTCACGTCTGGAGGAAACCTGGCACCATCCCTACGGTGAAGCATGGTGGTGGCAGCATCATGCTGTGGGGATGTTTTTCAGCGGCAGGGAGACTAGTCAGGATCGAGGGAAAGATGAACGGAGCAAAGTATAGAGAGTTAATCTTGATGAAAACCTGCTCCAGAGCGCGCAGGACCTCAGACTGGGGCGAAGGTTCACCATCCAGCAGGACAATGACCCTAGGCACACAGCCAAGACAACGCAGGAATGGCTTCGGGGCAAGTCTCTGAATGTCCTTGAGTGGCCTAGCCAGAGCCCAGACCTGAATTATGGGGTATTGTGTGTAGATTGATGAGGGGGAAAAAACAATTTTAATCAATTTTAGAATAAGGCTGTTACGTAACTAAATGTTTAAAAAGACAATTGGTCTGAATACTTTCCGAATGCACTCTATCTATATTTGTCAACCATTGCATTAGCAATTTGATGTTCTATAATTCTCATGTTCTACCATTGAAACAGAACAGGAAGAGGAGACTTCCACCACAACTGAACCAGCAAACCGTGGTATGTGTACAATGTTTTTCTCTTATTTGTGTATTTTATTTATTTAAAATAATAATTATAATGAAAATATTTGTGGACATATTTATCACCACTGGGTTTAGAGGACTAGAGACACACGACAGGCTTTACACTCAGTTCAATCAAATGAGATCATGAATGACTGTCATCATATGATACTGATGCTCTGCTCAGCAATTACAGCCAGTCAGAGTCCAGAAAGAGTTGTGACAGCTGCAGTTGGAACTATAGTGGCTTCATCCATGTGTGTGATCTTCATAATGGCTCTTACACTGGGAGTGATCATTTACCTCAGACGCCGCAGACACTCCGGTATGTATGGACACTACTCTGGTTTATATTGACCTGGTAAAGTAAGGCAGACACTCAGGTATGTGTGGACACTACTCTGGTTAATATTGACCTGGTAAAGTAAGGATGTGTGAACACTACTCTGGTTAATATTGACCTAGTAAAGTAAGGATGTGTGGACACTACTCTGGTTAATATTGACCTGGTAAAGTAAGGCAGACACTCAGGTATGTGTGGACACTACTCTGGTTAATATTGACCTGGTAAAGTAAGGCTACATGTTTTGAAATACACATTCCAATACACAGTATTATTGTATTGTGGATCTGCCTCTCTCTCTTTCTCAGATGAAGATCACTGGCATACTTATGAAGATGTACAAGACTCAGGTAAGCCCGTTGATTATGTCCCATCCTGAGTATGCTCAGAGTGCTCCTCGTCCACCTCGGTAGTGGAAAAATTACTCAATTTTCATACTTGAGTAAAAGTAAAGATACCTTAATAGAAAATGACTCAAGTATAAGTGAAAGTCACCCAGTAAAATACTACTTAAGTAAAAGTATTTGGTTTTAAATATACTTAAGTATCAAAAGTAAATGGAATTGCTAAAATGTACTTAAGTAGTAAAAGTAAAAGTTTAAACCATTTCAAAATCCTTATATTAAGCAATTGACCTGGTAAAGGCTACATGTTTTGAATGATAAATTATATATATTTTTGACGGATAGCCAGGGGCACACTCCAACACTCAGATATAATTTACAAATGAAGTATTTGTGTTTAGTCAGTCGGCCAGATCAGAGGCAGTAGGGATGACCAGGGATGTTCTCTTGATAAGTGTGTGAACTGGACCATTTTCCTGTCAAAATGTAATGAGTACTTTTGGGTGTCAACGAAAATGTATGTAGTAAAAAGTATTTTCTTTAGGAATGTAGTGAAGTAAAAGTAAGCAAAAATCTAATTAGTAAAGTACAGATTCCCCCAAAAACGACTTAAGTAGTACTTTAAAGTATTTTTACTTAAGTACTTTACACCACTCGTCCACCTAAATAACATGTCTTCATCTATTTTTTTCACAGCAATGTTCCCCAATGTTCTGTATTCACTTCAAGAGTTTGACCAGAAGGAGGACCTATGCACTTGTGAGTTTTTCCCCCCCAAATATACAGTACCAGTCAAAAGTTTGGACACACCTACTCATTCAAGTGTTTTATTTTTACTATTTTCTACATTGTAGAATAATAGTGAAGACATAAAAACTATGAAATAACACCTATGGAATCATGTAGTAACTAAAAAAGTGTTAAACAAATCAAAATATATTCTATATTTGAGATTCTTCAAAGTAGCCAACCTTTGCCTTGATGACAGCTTTGCACACTCTTGGCATTCTCTCAACCAGCTTCACCTGGAATGCTTTGTCAACAGTCTTGAAGGAGTTCCCACATATGCTAAGCACTTGTTGGCTGCTTTTCCTTCACTCTGCGGTCCAACTCATCCCAAACCATCTCAATTGGGTTGAGGTCGGGTGATTGTGGAGGCCAGGTCATCTGATGCAGTACTCCATCACTCTCCTTCTTGGTCAAATAGCCATTTTGTGATTTATTTAGAATTCAAGGCACACTTAACCAGCATGGCTACCACAGCATTCTGCAGTGATACGCCATCCCATCTGGTTTGCGCTTAGGGGGACTATCATTTGTTTTTCAACAGGACAATGACCCAACACACCTCCAGGCTGTGTAATGGCTATTTGACCAAGAAGGAGAGTGATGGAGTGCTGCATCAGAGGACCTGGCCTCAACAATCACCCGACCTCAACCCAATTGAGATGGGTTGGGATGAGTTGGACCGCAGAGTGAAGGAAATGCAGCCAACAAGTGCTCAGCATATGTGGGAACTCCTTCAAGACTGTTGGAAAAGCATTCCAGGTGAAGCTGGTTGAGAGAATGCCAAGAGTGTGCAAAGCTGTCATCAAGGCAAAGGATGGCTACTTTAAAGAATCTCAAATATAAAATATATTTTGATTTGTTTAACACTTTTTTGGTTACTACATGATTCCATATGTGTTATTTCATAGTTTTGATGTCTTCACTAGTTTCTACAATGTAGAAAATAGTAAAAATAAAGAAAAACCCTTGAATGAGTAGGTGTGTCCAAACTTTTGACTGGTTCTGTATATATTTTTTAGTTTTGAACCTGGGCCTAGATTCATTCCGGGCCGCAGTAGATCCGCGTTATAGCGCGATTGACATTTAAAGGCAATGTTACCTGGTTAGCGGAGATAGCACTCACGGTAAACTGGATATGTCCGCTTTATCGGAAATTACCTTTAAACATCAAGCGCGCTAAAACGCGGATCTTCCACGATCTGGATTGAATCTAGCCTCTGGTCACTGTGTCTGTGAGTCCAGGTTAAATTGTTGTTTCTAATAACTTCAGTACTGTAATCAATTAACATTTCATTCAAATGCATTTATTTATTTGTCTTTCTTTCAGTTCAATGCCAGTGAAAAGAATAATCATCTTTCAACACACCATGTCTTACTTAACCATACTCAAAACACCTATAAATGCTTTTTTTTATGGTATTCACGCTTCTTATCTTTCAACCCCTGGTATAGCCTACATAGTATTACACAATATCAATCTTAGTTGTGAAATAGTAAAATGGATGAGGTGACCTATTGTATTTAGCTTGATTTGATTGGACATATTCCTTTATTTGTGACCTCCATGGTGGCACAACTTGTGTTGATGCTTTTGTACACCACAGGATGTGTGGTTGGGAGCTGTTCCAGACAGAGACATGCTGTTCTGCCGTTCTACTTGTATTGCTAATGCTCACACACTGCCATCCTGTATCAAATAAATACACGTATCTGTTCATTCTCATGTAGTTTGTCTCTTGTCACAGTCCCATACATCTACCCAGTTGTACAGTGCTGAAGAGAAGTTACCAGGTTTCTTAATGCGTAACAGAGGAAGGACCCATGTGGGATGTGAAAGTCAGCAGAGTGATTTGTAGTACAGGAGGTGGGGTGACTTAGTCATCAACCCCCACACTGAGGAGGCATACTGAATGTGTTCCTGTAAACAACTTAAGTCGTTTTTATTATAAAAAATAAAATATCAGTACATTGAAATGATTAATATGGTAACTGGTGATATTCTATAGAGGTTATTTTATTTTTATGAATTTATTTGCACAATAAAAACACTTCATATTTCAGTTTACATTTATTATATTTAGAAATATAATAGAAGGAACCAAAAAAAAAACCCTGCATAGGCTTGATGTACTGGTGAAACTTAATGTGACAAAATATCAAGGGAAATCCAAACCACAAAACAATGTAAACAAAAAAGAGGTAAAAAGTACAAAGATTTGATTTAAAACTCAACTAATGTCCTAAAAATAGAGGACATGACATTACACTCAGTTCACAGCTTGCAGAAGATCATAAAAACTGTCGTTCATTACTCCTGAAGGTTGTATTGCTTGAGGTAACGCTTCATCTTGAATATCTTCATAGATATGAGTCTGCAAAGAAAATATGGAATGTGTAAAACCAGTTGAATTTAGTTCACCAACATGATAAAAGGGTTACAAGACAAGACATTTAGACAAATTAGATGTCAAGTTATAGGCGTACTCAACTGGGCTTCACTTGTTTTTTTTTTGTTTTTTTTGGGGGGGATGGATCAGCTTAATATTGCAGATAGATTGTAATTCTATCAATGTAATTGTCTGCATCACTTCCAATCCCCCATGTTTTTTTATATATATACTCCCCTTTATTACTTTTCAACCCCGCCATCCTTTCCCTACTTGGAGTAAATTAGTGAACAACAATGCTCAGGCCTCTACTTCCGGTGTATACTTACTATTTTTACATTTACATTTTTAGTCATTTAGCAGACGCTCTTATCCAGAGCGACTTACAGGAGCAATTAGGGTTAAGTGCCTTGCTCAAGGGCACATCGACAGATTTTTCACCTAGTCGGCTCGGGGATTAGAACCAGCGACCTTTCGGTTACTGGCACAACGCTCTTACCCACTAAGCTACTATCTACACCTTATGGACACAGTTCATTTTACAATAATTATATTATATATATTATATATAATGTGGTCCTCTGTAGCTCAGCTGGTAGAGCACGGCGCTTGTAACGCCAAGGTAGTGGGTTCGATCCCCGGGACCACCCATACACAAAAATGTATGCACGCATGACTGTAAGTCGCTTTGGATAAAAGCGTCTGCTAAATGGCATATTATTTATTATTATTAAATATATATACATATATATATATATTTTTTTTTTGCTCCTGAACTTCTTCTACTCTCAACCTCTCCGATCATTTTCATGATGTCCATCCGGTTTGCTTCTATATGCCATATCTTTCTAACTGTGCTCTTTCCCAAAAGCTCCCAACATACAACCTATATACTTATTATGGACACAGTATGCTTACATTATTAGCTATCTTTGTTATTATTTGTTTATTAGTCCCATCCTTCAACTCTATTCAATACCTCCCATCTATCTCTTAACACCATCCATATAGGATTTCTATTTGCCATATATATTTCAACCGTACTGCGATGTTTTACAAAAGTTCTGAACCTTTCTATTCTCATTGCTTCTACAGATTGTGAATTAAAAATAAACATTTTTGCTAAAAGTATTATTATATTATTGATCGATTGACTATGACTTTTCAGATCACCCAGTAATGCTATCTGCAAGGTTAGCTCCAGGTAAATATTGCAATCAATTAGCCATTCCTGGACCTGTGTCAAAAAACAAGCTACAAATGGACAGAACCAAAACAAATTATCTAATGATTCTGTCTCTTCACAGCAAAATCTGCAGAGCTGGGAAGATTGTATCCCCCATATAAATAACATTCTATTGGTAGCAAGAATTCTATATAATCATTTAAATTGAAAGATTCTAATTTTTGAATCCGGTGTCGTTTTGCGTGTCAGTTCATAAACACTATGCCATGGGATCGGTACGTCAAAAATCTCTTCCCAACTATTTTGCAATCTATATGGGACGGCTGTCAATCCTTTGGTCCTTAAGTGAAACTGATATACTTTTTTATTTATCACAGTTTTCCTTAACCAATTATGTTCTTTAATGCAAGGCCGACAGACAAGTTCCTTACTTTCTCCCCCTTCCACTTTCCTCTTCCACTTTTGCTGTAAGGCTGCAATTATTTGGTTGTAATTTTGGGTAGAGCAGACATTTCCATATCAGTCCTACCGATGATATCATTTACGAAGATTATTCCTTTTTTAAACATTCTGTCAAAAAAGTAAGTTTTTTTGTCAATTAGTATATTTGAATTTAACCACAATATTTGTTGCATTATTTGTTCTGTCGTTTCTGGAGGATTAAATTGAAATTGCAACCAACTTTCTATGGCTTGTTTTAGAAATAGTGATATTTTGGAGATTATTTCCTTTTCAAATAACTGCAAATGAGTTGTTGTAATCTGAATAAAGGGAAAAAAGGCCTTTCTTGAACGTTGAGTGAGACAATCTTACTAATTTGCTTGAGAACCAGTTCGGATTTAAGTATAACTTTTGTATGACTGAAGCTTTTAGTGATAGGTCTAATGCTTTAATATTTAATAATTTATGTCCTCCGAATTCATATTAATTATATAAATATGCCCTTTTAATTTTGTCTGGCTTGCCGTTCCAAATAAAATTGAATATTTTTTTCTCATATAATTTAAAAAACTGTTTGCTAGGCGTAGGCAAGATCATAAGCAAATAGGTAAACTGGGATAATACTAAAGAGTTAATCAGGGTGATTTTTCCACAATTTGACTGGTATTTTCCTTTCCATGGTAGTAAGATCTTATCTATTTTTGCTAACTTTCTATTAAAATGTATTGAAGTGAGATCATTTATTTCCTTTGGGATATGTATTCCGAGTATATCCACATCACCATCAGACCATTGCATTGGTAAACTACATGGTAATGTAAATTTTTTATTTTTTAGTGATCCAATACGTAATATAGTACATTTGTCATAATTTGGTTGTAATCCAGAGAGGTTAGAAAATGTATATAGATCCACTATGAGGCTGTGGAGGGATTCTAGTTGTGGATTTAAAAGAAAACATGAATCATCAGCGTACAATGACACCTTTGTTTTTAAGCCCTGGATTTCTAATCCTCTGATATTATTATTGGATCTGATTTTAATAGCTAACATCTCGATGGCCACAATAAATAGATATGCCGATAGGGGACAACCTTGTTTCACTCCTCTTGACAGTTTAAAACTTTCTGAGAAATAGCCATTATTTACTATTTTACACCTAGGGTTACTATACATGATTTTGACCCATTTTATAAGAGATTCTCCAAAATTGAAATGCTCCAGGCATTTATATATAAACCCCAGTCGAACTTTATCAAATGCCTTTTCGAAGTCTGCTATGAATAGCAGGCCTGGTTTCCCATATTTTCCATAGTGTTCTATTGTTTCCAATACTTGCCTTATATTATCTCCAATGTATCTTCCATGTAAAAAACCTGTCTGATTAGAATGAATAATATCCGACAATACCTTTTTAATTCTATGCGCTATACATTTTGCTAGAATTTTTGCATCACAACACTGAAGTGTAAGGGGCCTCCAATTTTGTAAATGGACTGGATCTTTATATTTTCCACTTGTATCCTGTTTCAGTAATAATGAGATCAGACCTTCTTCTTGAGTGTCAGATAATCTACCATTTACATAGGAGTGGTTAAAACATGCTAATAACGGTCCGCTTCACTTGTTAGTGAATTACATAGTTGTGTTTATTGAATGCTTACCATTCCAACAGGTGTCTGCTGTTCTTCTCCTTCTGTAGGTAAAGGGGGACAAATATCAGCTTTATTTCACATAAATGTAATTAGGATGGTATGTCTTTCCTTTTCACTGCTGGTCATTACTGTAGGTTTTATCAAGGATGCAACATCAAAATTGCAGTTTTTTGTAACACACACAATCTAACACACATGAACACATATGTACCGGCGGCACTTCCCTTGCCCTGCCTCTTACAATACATGCCCCTTATTCTAACAGCACAGAGCAACAGCAGCAAAAGGGGGACTGACCATATCACCGCAGGTAGTACATGACCTATTTGCAAAGACGTACCAAGTCACAGAGACTGTATTACAACTCAATATCTTATCACAACATCACAGTAATGAAATAATATAGCCTCAACACAGATCATGGCCATGCATTGTACCAAACTACTTTCAAAAGTCTTACCGCTCTGGATGGTCCACTCCTTCACAGCCATTTCAACCCCTTCTCTGAGCACGGTGCAGGCTATCTTCTCTGTGCCCTGGCGGTCAGGAAGGAAGAGTTTGGAGATGAGGGTGTTGTTGTGTCCTATAGGACCACTCTGAAATCCATCCTGGCCACTGTGAGTCCAGGTCAAATGGAAGTCTCTACCATCTTCCACACAGGTGAGTGAGCAGGTCAGGGTGAGATTGTTTCCGCCTGGGGTAGCATACTCTGCAGATACTGAGGACAAAGCAGTGGTGTACATTGTGCCGTTACCCTCATTTACTAAGTTTATTCATAGTGTAAGACACGTATTTATGTCTCAGTGATACAACCCATTGACACTCACCATCCAGAGTGTGTAGTAGGATTCTGTTCTGTTGCGAGCAGTTGTAGAGCCCAGAATGCAGTGTTTTCACATTGCTGATGACCAAAGACCCGTCTTGGCTGATGAGAGATGCAGGGAGGTGACCCTGAGTTCCAGCTAAGACATCACCTGACTGAGACAGACTGGACAGTGATCTTTGACCCAGAATCCACTGGAATCTGCTGCCCACCTCAAGACAAACACTTCCACTATACCTCCTGAAAGAGAGAGAGAGAGAGAGAGAGAGGAGTGAGGGGAATTTGGTTGCAATATACTACTGTGTTAACGCAAATATGCTGCAATAATACATAGTTACAAAAGTACCTGCAATTTCTATGGTATAGCTGAGGGACGTCTTCACAACCTCTCCTTCAATCAGTTGACACCGCCACTTCCTGTGATGGTCTGTCTTCTTGACACCTCGGATGGTCAGTTTAGAGAGGCAAGTAGATGAACTTTCGGTTTGAAATCTCTCTCCCTGTAGCACTGTATTGGCCTCATTCAGCCAATTCAGCTGTATTTCACTATGGTTGCATTGTGGGACAAGGCCTGAGAATATATTCAGGTGACATTGGAGCTTGATATCCATCTCTGGTGCTATATTGGTGTCTGTTGCCAGAGTAACTAAAAAAAATAAAAAACAAAACTATGGTGACAACACTCACTCAGAAATAGTGTGAATAAAAACAGACAATTTAGGTTGATCATAAATGGTAACATACTGTTGAGAAGGTGAAGAGAAACCCTTGAACTGGTGGCCCCATCTTCACAGGTGTAAACTTTTCCATCATCTATTTCAAGAGGTTGAATTTGTAGAGAGCAGTCATGTCCCATTTTCAGTCGACTGGCTCTTCCTGGCTTTGGACCCTTCACGTCCACCTTGCCTGATAGTACTAATTGGATATGAAACCCATTTTCCTCCATACTCCAGGTAACAGAGGAGCAGGAATTGATGTAGGATGTACCACATGGTAAACGCACACTGTCTCTAATTGAAGCAAATATTCTTGTAGGTCTATGGTCTTTTGAATAGAGTAAAAAACAAGTGTTACAACACTTCTCATAACAAAATCAATAGGGAATCAAGAAATATTTGATGTAAAATATGTTTTAAAAAAATCAGTAATGTTAAAGAAATCATATTTACCAGAGGACTGGAGTCCAAGTATTGCCTGTAAAAGCATGCAGAGACACAGTTTTAGGTACAGACACATCTCTCCGTCTTGTGATTTTCTTTATTTCTCAATGTCCTTTTGACAGTATGTGTTATCATATGTTACTGTTCAGGAAATGTCAAGTACTCACTCATATTTTCTTTCTTCACCAACTTCTATAAATAGCAGTAATCATGCCCTGGCATTTTTCCACCAACTAGACCTATTTCTTTTGCTGTTCCCCTTTTCATTTAGTTATATTTTAAATCCTCTATTTTATAACCTAGCCTACTTCAAACACAAGACTGTATGAAGTTTGTTTTGCTAAAAAATATATCAAAGAAGTGTATAAGTGCTTTGTGATAAATTAATGAACTGAGATAAACCATGCAGAAAATTATGGCATTTCCCACTGAACGGATGTTACAATTGAAGTCGGACATACACCTTAGCCAAATACATTTAAACTCTGTTTTTCACAATTCCTTACATTTAATCCTAGTAAAAATTCCCTGTATTAGGTCAGTTAGGATCACCACTTTATTTTAAGAATGTGAAATGTCAGAATAATAGTAGAGAGCATGATTTATTTCAGCTTTTATTTATTTCATGACATTCCCAGTGGGTCAGAAGTTTACATACACTCAATTAGTATTTGGTAGCATTGCCTTTAAATTGTTTAACTTGGGTCGAACATTTCGGGTAGCCTTCCACAAGCTTCCAACAATAAGTTGGGTGAATTTTGGCTGTAAAGAATATCATATTATCGTCGCTTATTATATGTATTTGATTTATGTGCTTTTTTTATTTATTCAGCCTGCTTATTGATTTATTTATTGAATTAAATCAGCATAGCAGGTGGAGGCTACATGTTGTGAATGGGGCAACGGGTTCAACTTTTTGCCTACGGAACATACAGCAACATTCCAAAATGTATGTCATAATGACAGCGTCGCGCTGTTGGGCTACTGTTGTGAAGGTACCTCTATGACGTCACCGTTTATCAACGCGGGACAGACGCCCAGATGTTCGGATTGAACAAAGCTGAACTGGGTCTTGAATGTAAACCCGTGCGCGACCATTTCCAGTCAAACGCGCCGTTTCTTGGGCGCAAGAAGGTCATGAAAATGAAAAGAGACAGTAAAAAGGCGGAAGAAAAGGGTGAGTTATTCCAACCATCGCAACAATTTCAGTATAGGCAGTCACGAATCAGTGGTGGAAAAAGTACCCAATTGTCATACGAGTAAAAGTAAAGATACCTTAATAGAAAATGACTCAAGTAAAAGTGAAAGTCACCCAGGAAAATACTACTTGAGTAAAAGTCTAAAAGTATTTGGTTTTATATATACTTAAGTATCAAAAGTAAATGTAATTGCTAAAATATACTTAAGTATCAAAAGTAAAAGTATGAATCATTTAAAATTCCTTATATTAAGCAAACCAGACGGCACCATTTTTATGTTTTTTAAATTTATGGATAGCCAGGGGCACACTCCAATACTCAGACATCATTTACAAACAAAGCATGTGTGTTAAAGCATGTGTGTTTAGTGAGTCCGTCAGATCAGAGGCAGTGGGGATGACCAGGGGTGTTCTCTTGATAAGTGCTTGAATTGGACCATTTTACTGTCCTGCTCAGCATTCAAATTGCAACGAGCACTTTTGGGTGTCAGGGAAAATGTATGGAGTAAGAAGTGCACTATTTTCTTTAGGAATATAGTGAAGTAAAAGTAAAAGTTGTCAAAAATATAAATAGTAACATAAAGTACAGATACCCCAAAAAACTACTTAAGTAGTACTTTCAAGTATTTTTACTTAAGTACTTTACACCCCTGTCAATATGTGAAATACTTTTGTCAAACCAAAGCCAACGTTGTTGGCCTTCTCGTTTTTGCATTTACAGTAGGCCTACATCAACATTCAAAAGTTGCTGCAAAAGTATAAGTCCTTTGACCAACTTTCTGTCCGAAAGAACCGTGTGCTTAATTTCTCCTCTTATTTTAGGGTATTCCGCTCCCTATGATCCGTTCTTCAGCGGACCAGTACGAAAGAGGTTTGTGCTCATCAAGGTTTTATTGTTGCCTTCATTCAATCTCGATTTCCATTAGGCCTATTTATGGTTTGCGTTCCAAATAGCAGCCTATTGCCTACGCTAGTGCAGTACTTTTGTCCAGGGTATTGCCTACGCTAGTGCAGTACTTTTGTCCAGGGTCTGTATAGGTTGTCATTTGGGACACATGCGTACAGTTTTTATTTTAATTGTTTTATTAGCATAGATACAAAAGCGCAGCTAAACTCACAGCATATGCAGAAGCACACACATCATATGCTGTAGCATACAAAATCGCACTCACATTACATCTGTCTAGATTTGTGTACAACTCTTTTGAAGGCGGACATGCTAGCTAGCTGTCATGTGGATTAAGTCCACCTTGTTCAAGCATATGAATCAGCTGATTTAATTTCTTCATGTCATTCCAGGAGCTGCACAGATCTGATCTGCTGCATACTGTTCTTGGCTGTCATAGCTGGCTATATGGTCATGGGAGTTCTGGGTAGGGAAGTCTTCATCATCATTTGAAGATGACATGACTGTCATCATCTGGTGTCTGTTTTATCCCTTGCTCATCTAAAAAGTCTGTATCTGATAGTCAATGTCAACATGACAATGAGAGAGACGATTCCCCTGTATACTGTTCGGCCATCTTTTTAGTGTACAGCACAGTAAGCCTAGCTAGCTACATCAACCAAACCACTGTGAAAGTTCACAGGAGCAGAACTCTAAATGTAATGGAAGTGTGTCATATGATTGTCTCTGGTTCTTCCTCTCTCCCTCCATCAGCCTGGTTGTTTGGAGACCCTCGCCATGTTCTCTTCCCCAGGAACTCCACCGGAATGTTCTGTGGAGCAGGGATGAATAGGTGAGTAGACCTATGTTATGTCTACCAGGTTATAGGCCCTATGTTATGTCTACCTAGCTATAGGCCCTATGTTATGTCTACCTAGCTATAGGCCCTATGTTATGTCTACCTAGCTATAGGCCCTATGTTATGTCTACCAGGTTATAGGCCCTATGTTATGTCTACCTAGCTATAGGCCCTATGTTATGTCTACCAGGTTATAGGCCCTATGTTATGTCTACCTAGCTATAGGCCCTATGTTATGTCTACCTAGCTATAGGCCCTATGTTATGTCTACCTAGTTATAGGCCCTATGTTATGTCTACCTAGATATAGGCCCTATGTTATGTCTACCTAGTTATAGGCCCTATGTTATGTCTACCTAGCTATAGGCCCTATGTTATGTCTACCAGGTTATAGGCCCTATGTTATGTCTACCTAGCTATAGGCCCTATGTTATGTCTACCAGGTTATAGGCCCTATGTTATGTCTACCTAGCTATAGGCCCTATGTTATGTCTACCTAGCTATAGGCCCTATGTTATGTCTACCTAGTTATAGGCCCTATGTTATGTCTACCTAGATATAGGCCCTATGTTATGTCTACCTAGTTATAGGCCCTATGTTATGTCTACCTAGCTATAGGCCCTATGTTATGTCTACCTAGCTATAGGCCCTATGTTATGTCTACCAGGTTATAGGCCCTATGTTATGTCTACCAGGTTATAGGCCCTATGTTATGTCTACCTAGCTATAGGCCCTATGTTATGTCTACCTAGCTATAGGCCCTATGTTATGTCTACCTAGCTATAGGCCCTATGTTATGTCTACCTAGCTATAGGCCCTATGTTATGTCTACCAGGTTATAGGCCCTATGTTATGTCTACCTAGCTATAGGCCCTATGTTATGTCTACCTAGCTATAGGCCCTATGTTATGTCTACCAGGTTATAGGCCCTATGTTATGTCTACCTAGCTATAGGCCCTATGTTATGTCTACCTAGCTATAGGCCCTATGTTATGTCTACCAGGTTATAGGCCCTATGTTATGTCTACCTAGCTATAGGCCCTATGTTATGTATACCTAGTTATAGGCCCTATGTTATGTCTACCAGGTTATAGGCCCTATGTTATGTCTACCTAGCTATAGGCCCTATGTTATGTATACCTAGCTATAGGCCCTATGTTATGTCTACCTAGTTATAGGCCCTATGTTATGTCTACCTAGCTATAGGCCCTATGTTATGTCTACCTAGCTATAGGCCCTATGTTATGTCTACCTAGTTATAGGCCCTATGTTATGTCTACCTAGCTATAGGCCCTATGTTATGTCTACCTAGCTATAGGCCCTATGTTATGTCTACCTAGTTATAGGCCCTATGTTATGTCTACCTAGCTATAGGCCCTATGTTATGTCTACCTAGCTATAGGCCCTATGTTATGTCTACCAGGTTATAGGCCCTATGTTATGTCTACCTAGCTATAGGCCCTATGTTATGTCTACCTAGCTATAGGCCCTATGTTATGTCTACCTAGCTATAGGCCCTATGTTATGTCTACCAGGTTATAGGCCATGCATCAGAAAACATGGATGAGTCCCAAACAGAATTATAAAAGCGGTGCACTCTAAAGGGGAATAGGGTGCCTATTGGGATGCTGTAACAGTGGCCTAGATGTGCAGTGTGCTAACTCATTGAGTCTCTGAAAGAGATAATGTTGAGTCAACTCAGTCTTGTTTTTAACTCTGTCTTGTCAGAGACCAGCCCAGGATGATCTATGTGGACATACTGAAGTGTGCCACGACCACCAACGTGATGGCAGCAGCGCTCGGAGGTGTACAGTGTCCTACCACACAGGTCAGACTCCAACTGTAGCAATATGATCACATCCGACCTATCCCCATCCGTTTAACCAGAGCCACGTAGGACATATGACATAACAGATAGGACATAATGCATAGAGTACAGCATATAGCTTAGGACACATACAACCTAATATAATAATCAATAGTATGGGGTCACATCATTTGAGGAATAGGGTTTCATTTGAGATTTGACTCCCTCTCTCTCTTGGTGGTTTCACTCACCCTTTCGTTACCTATGATAAGTCACATGTGAGAATGCCAGAAATCAAGGTTTGCCGTACACTAATGTCTGGTCCCTCCCATCTCTCTCTCCCTTCCTCTGCAGGTGTGTGTCCGTAAGTGTCCCTCTCAGTTCTGGATGCTGTCTGCTGCTGCCTATGACCCCGAGGCCAAACCCAAAGACTTCTTCCATCAGCAGTACTGTGACCACAGCCTCAACCTGACTACCACCACATGGGTACAGGTCATTTTACAATGTTATCAATGTGCTTATAGAGACTCGAACTGCGTGTGTGGGACCATTAGTCCCAAGCATTCTGTTAAGCATAGCTATATACAGTACAGTGTAGCCAATGTCTGTGTTTCATTATGATTTAGAGGTTTAGGTTGATTGTAAAACATTTTGATTTGAGACATTTGTGGAGTGGAAAGGATTATAAACAGATGTAGTTTCTAAATGAGTGTGTCTGTTATAAAAATGCTTCTGTATATTGGCCATCCTTCTAGTTATGTTTGGTCCTATACTCTCTCTTTCAGACTGTCCAACAGATCCTTGATGCAGAACTTTGTCCGTCGTTCCTTGTTCCAAGTAAATCAGGTGAAGTAGTTTAACATGGCATCCATCCTCACACCTACTCATACTGACATGACTGTTAATGTCTACATAATCATTGTACGGAGGATGAAGTTAAACAGCAGGAAACTGAGATGAATCCACTTTGAACCTTTTACTCCCTCTACCCATCCATATGTTGTTGTTTGAATGTCTACAGCTCTGGGGAGGTGTTTGCCCAGTCTACACGCTCTCAAAAGTGCTCCCTCCAACTTCACTCTGCCCGGAATGGCCTCCGTCAACGAGACAGTCAACAGCATCAGAAGCGCCATGGGGTACTTACTTACCACTTCATCCATTGAACTAACATTCTACTGTGGATACTATACGTCTGTGTCCCAAATGGCACTCTATTCTACATTTGACCAGGTCCCATAGGGAATAGGGTGCCATTTGGGACACAACCTATGTGTAGCTAAACAGATCATCACTGTCCGCTAACCTACTATACCTTTCCATTATTCCAGATCACTGATATCAGGCTTCAACAGAAAGACCATAGGAGTGAGGATCTTTGAGGACTTTGCCTCCTCCTGGTACTGGATCTTACTGTAAGTCTGATGTTCCAACTATCTCACAGTGGGCGCACAGTACTACATAGAGCCATGGTTACATGGAACTCTATTCCACATCAAGTAACTCACGCAAGCAGTAAAAACAGATTTTTAAAAATCTGATACAAATACACCTTATGGAACAGCGAGGACTGTGAAGAGTCACACACACAGGTACAAACACACACATACAAACACACATAACATACACACTATACACACACGTACACCTGGATTGTGTGTTGTAATAGAGTAGTGGCCCGAGGGCACACGCTTAATGTATTGTGAAATCTGTTGTAAAATATATTTTAATGTTTAAAATTTTTATTATAATGTATATTACTGCCTTAATTTTTGCTAGCAGCAGCTAATGAGGATCCATAATAAATACAAATACACAATATCCTTACTGATCCACCATAGTGTCTACATCCTTACTGATCCATCATAGTGTCTATATCCTTACTGATCCACCATAGTGTCTATATCCTTACTGATCCACCATAGTGTCTATATCCTTACTGATCTACCATAGTGTCTATATCCTTACTGATCCACCATAGTGTCTATATCCTTACTGATCCACCATAGTGTCTATATCCTTACTGATCCACCATAGTGTCTATATCCTTACTGATCCACCATAGTGTCTATATCCTTACTGATCCACCATAGTGTCTATATCCTTACTGATCCACCATAGTGTCTATATCCTTACTGATCCACCATAGTGTCTATATCCTTACTGATCCACCATAGTGTCTATATCCTTACTGATCCACCATAGTGTCTATATCCTTACTGATCCACCATAGTGTCTATATCCTTACTGAGCCACCATAGTATCTATATCCTTACTGATCCACCATAGTGTCTCTCCTTACTGATCCACCATATAGTCTATATCCTTACTGATCCACCATAGTGTCTATATCCTTACTGATCCACCATAGTGTCTATATCCTTACTGATCCACCATAGTGTATCTCCTTACTGATCCACCATAGTGGCTCTCCTTACTGAACCACCATAGTGTCTCTCCTTACTGATCTAACATAGTGTCTATATCCTTACTGATCCACCATAGTGTCTATATCCTTACTGATCCACCATAGTGTCTATATCCTTACTGATCCACCATAGTGTCTATATCCTTACTGATCCACCATAGTGTATCTCCTTACTGATCCACCATAGTGTCTCTCCTTACTGAACCACCATAGTGTCTCTCCTTACTGATCTAACATAGTGTCTATATCTTTACTGATCCACCATAGTGTCTATATCCTTACTGATCCACCATAGTGTCTATATCCTTACTGATCCACCATAGTGTCTATATCCTTACTGATCCACCATCGTGTCTATATCCTTACTGATCCACCATAGTGTCTATATCCTTACTGATCCACCATAGTGTCTATATCCTTACTGATCCACCATAGTGTCTATATCCTTACTGATCCACCATAGTGTCTATATCCTTACTGATCCACCATAGTGTCTATATCCTTACTGATCCACCATAGTGTCTCTCCTTACTGATCTACCATAGTGTCTATATCCTTACTGATCCACCATAGTGTCTCTCCTTACTGATCTACCATAGTGGCTATATCCTTACTGATCTACCATAGTGTCTATATCCTTACTGATCCACCATAGTGTCTATATCCTTACTGATCCACCATAGTGTCTATATCCTTACTGATCCACCATAGTGTCTATATCCTTACTGATCCACCATAGTGTATATATCCTTACTGATCCACCATAGTGTCTATATCCTTACTGATCCACCATAGTGTCTCTCCTTACTGATCTACCATAGTGTCTATATCCTTACTGATCCACCATAGTGTCTCTCCTTACTGATCTACCATAGTGTCTATATCCTTACTGATCCACCATAGTGTCTATATCCTTACTGATCCACCATAGTGTCTATATCCTTACTGATCCACCATAGTGTCTATATCCTTACTGATCCACCATAGTGTCTATATCCTTACTGATCCACCATAGTGTCTCTCCTTACTGATCTACCATAGTGGCTATATCCTTACTGATCCACCATAGTGTCTCTCCTTACTGATCCACAATATTGTCTCTCCTTACTGATCCACCATAGTGTCGATATCCTTACTGATCCACCATAGTGTCTCTCCTTACTGATCCACCATGGTGTCTATACCTTACTGATCCACCATATCCTTACTGATACACCATACTGTCTATATCCTTACTGATCTACCATATCCTTACTGATCCACCATATCCTTACTGATCCACCATAGTGTCTCTCCTTACTGATCCACCATAGTGTCTATATCCTTACTTATCCACCATAGTGTCTATATCCTTACTGATCCACCATAGTGTCTATATCCTTACTGATCCACCATAGTGTATCTCCTTACTGATCCACCATAGTGTCTATCCTTACTGATCCACCATACATTTACATTTACATCATTTAGCACCATAGTGTCTATATCCTTACTGATCCACCATAATGTCTATATCCTTACTGATCCACCATAGTGTCTCTCCTTACTGATCCACCATAGTGTCTAAATCCTTACTGATCCACCATAGTGTCTATATCCTTACTGATCCACCATAGTGTCTCTCCTTACTGATCCACAATAGTGTCTATATCCTTGATGATCCACCATAGTGTCTATATCCTTACTGATCTACAATAGTGTCTCTCCTTACTGATCCACCATAGTGTCTATATCCTTACTGATCCACCATAGTGTCTATATCCTTACTGATCCACCATAGTGTCTATATCCTTACTGATCCACCATAGTGTCTCTCCTTACTGAGCCACCATAGTGTCGATATCCTTACTGATCCACCATAGTGTCTCTCCTTACTGATCCACCATAGTGTCTATATACTTACTGATCCACCATATCCTTACTGATCCACCATATTGTCTATATCCTTACTGATCTACCATATCCTTACTGATCCACCATATCCTTACTGATCCACCATAGTGTCTCTCCTTACTGATCCACCATAGTTTCTCTCCTTACTGATCCACCATAGTGTCTATATCCTTACTGATCCACCATAGTGTCTATATCCTTACTGATCTACCATAGTGTCTCTCCTTACTGATCCACCATAGTGTCTATATCCTTACTGATCCACCATAGTGTCTATATCCTTACTGATCCACCATAGTGTCTATATCCTTACTGATCCACCATAGTGTCTCTCCTTACTGAGCCACCATATTGTCTCTCCTTACTGATCCACAATAGTGTCTCTCCTTACTGATCCACCATAGTGTCGATATACTTACTGATCCACCATAGTGTCTCTCCTTACTGTTCCACCATGGTGTCTATATCCTTACTGATCCACCATATTCTTACTGATCCGCCATAGTGTCTCTCCTTACTGATCCACCATAGTGTCTATATCCTTACTGATCCACCATACTGTCTATATCCTTACTGATCTACCATATCCTTACTGATCCACCATAGTGTCTATATCCTTACTGATCCACCATAGTGTATATATCCTTACTGATCTACCATATCCTTACTGATCCACCATATCCTTACTGATCCACCATAGAGTCTATATCCTTACTGATCCACCATAGTGTCTATATCCTTACTGATCCACCATAGTGTCTCTCCTTACTGAACCACCATAGTGTCTCTCCTTACTGATCTACCATAGTGTCTATATCCTTACTGACCCACCATATCCTTACTGATCCGCCATAGTGTCTCTCCTTACTGATCCACCATAGTGTCGATATCCTTACTGATCCACCATAGTGTCTCTCCTTACTGTTCCACCATGGTGTCTATATCCTTACTGATCCATCATATCCTTACTGATCCACCATAGTGTCTCTCCTTACTGATCCACAATATTGTCTCTCCTTACTGATCCACCATAGTGTCGATATCCTTACTGATCCACCATAGTGTCTCTCCTTACTGATCCACCATGGTGTCTATACCTTACTGATCCACCATATCCTTACTGATACACCATACTGTCTATATCCTTACTGATCTACCATATCCTTACTGATCCACCATATCCTTACTGATCCACCATAGTGTCTCTCCTTACTGATCCACCATAGTGTCTATATCCTTACTTATCCACCATAGTGTCTATATCCTTACTGATCCACCATAGTGTCTATATCCTTACTGATCCACCATAGTGTATCTCCTTACTGATCCACCATAGTGTCTATCCTTACTGATCCACCATACATTTACATTTACATCATTTAGCACCATAGTGTCTATATCCTTACTGATCCACCATAATGTCTATATCCTTACTGATCCACCATAGTGTCTCTCCTTACTGATCCACCATAGTGTCTAAATCCTTACTGATCCACCATAGTGTCTATATCCTTACTGATCCACCATAGTGTCTCTCCTTACTGATCCACAATAGTGTCTATATCCTTGATGATCCACCATAGTGTCTATATCCTTACTGATCTACAATAGTGTCTCTCCTTACTGATCCACCATAGTGTCTATATCCTTACTGATCCACCATAGTGTCTATATCCTTACTGATCCACCATAGTGTCTATATCCTTACTGATCCACCATAGTGTCTCTCCTTACTGAGCCACCATAGTGTCTCTCCTCACTGATCCACAATAGTGTCTCTCCTTACTGATCCACCATAGTGTCGATATCCTTACTGATCCACCATAGTGTCTCTCCTTACTGATCCACCATAGTGTCTATATACTTACTGATCCACCATATCCTTACTGATCCACCATATTGTCTATATCCTTACTGATCTACCATATCCTTACTGATCCACCATATCCTTACTGATCCACCATAGTGTCTCTCCTTACTGATCCACCATAGTTTCTCTCCTTACTGATCCACCATAGTGTCTATATCCTTACTGATCCACCATAGTGTCTATATCCTTACTGATCTACCATAGTGTCTCTCCTTACTGATCCACCATAGTGTCTATATCCTTACTGATCCACCATAGTGTCTATATCCTTACTGATCCACAATAGTGTCTCTCCTTACTGATCCACCATAGTGTCTCTCCTTACTGAGCCACCATATTGTCTCTCCTTACTGATCCACAATAGTGTCTCTCCTTACTGATCCACCTTAGTGTCGATATACTTACTGATCCACCATAGTGTCTCTCCTTACTGTTCCACCATGGTGTCTATATCCTTACTGATCCACCATATTCTTACTGATCCGCCATAGTGTCTCTCCTTACTGATCCACCATAGTGTCTATATCCTTACTGATCCACCATACTGTCTATATCCTTACTGATCTACCATATCCTTACTGATCCACCATAGTGTCTATATCCTTACTGATCCACCATAGTGTATATATCCTTACTGATCTACCATATCCTTACTGATCCACCATATCCTTACTGATCCACCATAGAGTCTATATCCTTACTGATCCACCATAGTGTCTATATCCTTACTGATCCACCATAGTGTATCTCCTTACTGATCCACCATAGTGGCTCTCCTTACTGAACCACCATAGTGTCTCTCCTTACTGATCTACCATAGTGTCTATATCCTTACTGACCCACCATATCCTTACTGATCCACCATAGAGTCTATATCCTTACTGATCCACCATAGTGTATCTCCTTACTGATCCACCATAGTGTCTCTCCTTACTGAACCACCATAGTGTCTCTCCTTACTGATCTACCATAGTGTCTATATCCTTACTGACCCACCATATCCTTACTGATCCGCCATAGTGTCTCTCCTTACTGATCCACCATAGTGTCGATATCCTTACTGATCCACCATAGTGTCTCTCCTTACTGTTCCACCATGGTGTCTATATCCTTACTGATCCACCATATCCTTACTGATCCACCATACTGTCTATATCCTTACTGATCCACCATATCCTTACTGATCCACCATATCCTTACTGATCCACCATAGTGTCTATATCCTTACTGATCCACCATAGTGTCTATATCCTTACTGATCCACCATAGTGTCTATATCCTTACTGATCCACCATAGTGTCTATATCCTTACTGATCCACCATAGTGTCTATATCCTTACTGATCCACCATAGTGTCTATATCCTTACTGATCCACCATACTGTCTATATCCTTACTGATCTACCATATCCTTACTGATCCACCATAGTGTCTATATCCTTACTGATCCACCATAGTGTCTATATCCTTACTGATCTACCATATCCTTACTGATCCACCATAGTGTCTATATCCTTACTGATCCACCATAGTGTCTATATCCTTACTGATCTACCATATCCTTACTGATCCACCATAGTGTCTATATCCTTACTGATCCACCATAGTGTATATATCCTTACTGATCTACCATATCCTTACTGATCCACCATATCCTTACTGATCCACCATAGAGTCTATATCCTTACTGATCCACCATAGTGTCTATATCCTTACTGATCCACCATAGTGTCTCTCCTTACTGAACCACCATAGTGTCTCTCCTTACTGATCTACCATAGTGTCTATATCCTTACTGACCCACCATATCCTTACTGATCCGCCATAGTGTCTCTCCTTACTGATCCACCATAGTGTCGAGTATCCTTACTGATCCACCATAGTGTCTCTCCTTACTGTTCCACCATGGTGTCTATATCCTTACTGATCCACCATATCCTTACTGATCCACCATACTGTCTATATCCTTACTGATCCACCATATCCTTACTGATCCACCATATCCTACTGATCCACCATAGTGTCTATATCCTTACTGATCCACCATAGTGTCTATATCCTTACTGATCCACCATAGTGTCTATATCCTTACTGATCCACCATAGTGTCTATATCCTTACTGATCCACCATAGTGTCTATATCCTTACTGATCCACCATACTGTCTATATCCTTACTGATCTACCATATCCTTACTGATCCACCATAGTGTCTATATCCTTACTGATCCACCATAGTGTCTATATCCTTACTGATCTACCATATCCTTACTGATCCACCATATCCTTACTGATCCACCATAGAGTCTATATCCTTACTGATCCACCATAGTGTCTATATCCTTACTGATCCACCATAGTGTCTCTCCTTACTGAACCACCATAGTGTCTCTCCTTACTGATCTACCATAGTGTCTATATCCTTACTGACCCACCATATCCTTACTGATCCGCCATAGTGTCTCTCCTTACTGATCCACCATAGTGTCGATATCCTTACTGATCCACCATAGTGTCTCTCCTTACTGTTCCACCATGGTGTCTATATCCTTACTGATCCACCATATCCTTACTGATCCACCATACTGTCTATATCCTTACTGATCCACCATATCCTTACTTATCCACCATATCCTTACTGATCCACCATAGTGTCTATATCCTTACTGATCCACCATAGTGTCTATATCCTTACTGATCCACCATAGTGTCTATATCCTTACTGATCCACCATACTGTCTTGAGATCTGAGGCAATGCTCTGTAGTCTTGTTCACCGCCAACCTATAAACCTGGCAATTGCTTTTCAACTAACCAATGCAAATGCTTGTCAACATTTAAATCATTTAGCAGAAGCTCTTATCCAGAGCGACTTACGGGAGCAATTAGGGTTAAGTGCCATGCTCAAGGGCACACCGACAGATTTTTCCCCTAGTCGGCTTCTGGATTCGAACCAGCGACCTTTCGGTTACTGGCCCAACGCTCTTAACCGCTAGGCTACCTGCCACCCCAACCGGCAACAATGCTAGTAAACCAACTAACACTAAATCTTGTCAGTCAACCAGCACCAACTAGTCCACTGGAGTGTTTTATACTGTATGCCTATACCATGCCTGAGCTGTCTCTGTTCCAATATCCACACTGTCCTACCACTTAGTATGAAGCAATGTGTTGACCATGTATTGGAAGTGGTATGTCAGTATAGACATTGGATGTCTCCTGTGTTTGCAGTGGTCTGGTGGTGGCTATGGACAATTGCTTGTCAACCAACCAACACTAATGCCAGTCAATCAGAGTGTTTTGCATGCCCATACCATGACTCATTTCATTTCATTTTCATTTTAGTCATTTAGCAGACGCTCTTATCCAGAGCGACTTACAGTTAGTGGGTGCATATATATATATTTTTTTTTCATACTGGCCCCCCGTGGGAATTGAACCCACAACCCTGGCGTTGCAAACGCCATGCTCTACCATCTGAGCTACATCCCTGCCGGCCATTCCCTCCCCTACACGGGTCTCCCGGTCGCGGCCGGCTACGACAGTCTGGATTCGAACCAGGATCTCTAGTGGCACAGCTAGCACTGTGATGCAGTGCCTTAGACCACTGCGCCACTCGGGAGGCAATCTGCTCTTCAACAGTGTGCTGTGTGCTGTGTTTGCAGTGGTCTGACGGTAGCTATGGTAGTCAGTGTGGTGTTCCTGTTGCTGCTGAGGTACCTGGCCATTGTCCTGGTCTGGATTCTCATGGTGGGACTTCTGGTGGTGGGAGGCTACGGTAAGTCTGGCTCATACAGCCCTACAGCCTGGCCTGGACTAGATTAAAATGTGGATGATATGTAGGTATAAAGTGGTGGTGGTGTGTGTGCGCGCGTGTGTGTCTATGTGTGTGTGCGCGTGTGCATGCAGACAAGAAAGTCAAGGACCAAAATGCTTTGCTTACTATTTTCACTTTCCATTTTTTAAAATCTAGTGATCACTATTTTACACTCACATACTAGCCTTATATGGTTTTCTGTTAAATCTAGAATGATGACTGAATTTGCATATGGGTTCTTCTCCTCTCCCAGGAATATGGCACTGCTACTCAGAATACTACAATTTCAGCACCTCCAAACTGAAGTTCAGTGATCTAAGCTTCAATACAAATATCTCAGTCTACCTTCAAGTCAGAGAGACCTGGCTTGCTTTCTGTGAGTTTGGTCATTATGTACCGTCTATGGGTTGTATATTGGACCTGTATCAGTGGAGGCTGCTGAGGGGAGGACGGCTCATAATAATGGCTGGAACGGAGCTAATGGAATGGCATCAAACACATGCAAACCATGTGTTTGATGTATTTGATCCATCCATTACCACGAGCCCGTCCTCCCCAATTAAGGTACCACCAACCTCCTGTGGCCTATATTGTTTTGGTGCTCGGTAGTCAAAGACTGGCATATGTTTTTATTTATTTAATTTAACCTTTTTTTTTATCCAGGATGTCCCATTGAGGTCAGAATACCTCTTTTACAAGGGAAACCTGGCCAGCTCAATAAAATACACTATATATTTCTTTTCTCAGTGATCATCCTTTGCGTGGGGGAGTCCATTTTGATTCTGGTGCTTAGTTGTCTCAGGAGGAGACTCTCTGTTGCTGTTGCTGTCATGGAGGAGTCCAGCAGGTTGGACTTTGCCTTTAGATTTGATTTATTTAATTTATTTATCAGTGTTTTATCCTGTATGAAATGAGGTGTAATGTGTGTGTTCTGTCTGCAGGGTGGTGGGTTACCTGATGTCCACCCTGCTCTACCCTCTGTTTACCTTTGTTCTGCTGGTGGTGTGTGTTGCCTACTGGGGAATGACCTCCCTGTATCCTTTGGCCCTTCATACATGGGGTTTCCATTTCCAATGCTTTCTAATGCATAAGCTAAACTGTTATTTTTACTGCTTATTTTGTCATGTGTGTTTTAGCCAGGGTTTGGAACAGGACAGAAAACCGGAAAAGAACGACAATAGAATGAGAACCGGGAACGAAAGTCATCTAAACTGTTCCGGAACAGAACCGTTATTTTAAAAGCACGGGAACCTGTTAATAACGACCTTTTAGGTTCCGGGCATTTTTTTCCAGTCCCACAAAAAAACGCAACAAAGCGCCTATATAAAGCCCTCACTGTCACTCAGAAACGTATTCCAGTGTCTGCCTGCCAGCTGAACATCTTTACCAGTGTGTGTGTAGTATACTTGCCCCTCCCCCTCTGAAGGATAGTCACTAAGAGTGATTCAGAAATTAGCGAGAGAGATTTTTAATTAGAGAAGAATGGATTAACCTTTTCAGTCATAGTTAAGGATACTATTGTTATCACATTTCACATTGGATTTATTAAGTACAAAAAGTGTTTTTATTTTAATACTGGTGCCACTGCACACACAAGCTTGTGGTCCAACGTTAAGCCAACTCTCTGAAGTTCAAAGACATTCAAAGTTCCTTCATAGAAGCTGCTCCTCCGTAGGTATAATTCTGTGGGCCTAATTCAGATAATGCATGTCATAAAAAGATGCCCAGCGCTTCAAGCCTCCTCCTCCACCCTCTCTCGCTCTCTCCCCACCCGCAAAATTTCAGTCGAGTCTCGTGCCATACACTTGTCTGTCCAATGCATGTAAATAGCTTGCCCGCTCCATAACAAGCTGCTCTATCCACACTAATTGGTGAAGTAATGTAAAGTCGAGCTAAATGTAAAAAAAGATTTCAGAGGTTTAAAAAGAAACAGAAAGGAACGATATAAACAATTACTTTTTTTTGTTTCGAACCGGTTTCCTTGTCGGAACAGTGTAACAGAACAAAAAAAAATAATGGTTCTGTTCAGAACGAAACGATTGGAAAATAATGTTGTTTTCAACCCCTGGTTTTAGCCTTTAGTTTGGTTGGGTCCTTGACTCGAGGCTCCCCACAGATACTTGGTCACATCAGGGGCCCCTCTCTACAGAGTGGTGTCTCTTAGCGACCCCTCTGTGGCTATGTGTAGCCTCATCAACGGCTCTGAGACCTGCAAGCCACAGGTAGATGGCTTGGCTTCTATTGGTTTCAATTGACAAATTATTCTGATGTCAGAACCTCATGTTTGCACCCCACCTTGTAATTACGTAAACTATGGTAAACACTGCCTCCCACTTGTCTTATATTTTTTCCTCCTCTCCTGTCCTCTCCCTACCCAGACGTTCAACTCCTCTGCCTACCCATACTGCCCGTCGGTGCGCTGCATCTTCTTCAAGTACGATGACGCAGGCCTGTTCCAGCAGAACCTGGTTTACCTGCAGGTCTACAACGTCTTTGCCTTCCTGTGGTGTGTTAACTTTGTCATCGCCCTGGGCCAGTGTACCCTGGCTGGGACCTTCGCTTCTTACTACTGGGCCTTCAGCAAGCCTGCAGAAATCTCACCCTTCGCCCTGTCCCAGTGCTTCATACGCACTCTACAGTAAGACATGAGGGACACAGGGTTTCTGTGGTTGGGGACATAGGATTGTGCCTTAAGCCAGAAAGCTTACCTATCTTGAATATGAGAGCATTAGTTGTAGTAGATAATGTATAAGTATAATGATGGGTCAATGTGAAGAGATATTTAAAGTAATCTCTTTTTAGACTTTGTGTCTAGTGTGGTGTATTTCAGTAGCAGACATTGGATTCTGTTTGTGTGTTCATGTGGAGTTCAATATGAAATGGGTTTATTTCTTCCATTCCTGGAAGGTACCACGTGGGCTCTCTGGCATTTGGAGCCCTCCTCCTCACCTGCTTCCAGCTAGTCAGGCTGGTGCTGGAGTACCTGGACCATAAGACCAGGGGTAAGGCTACACGCACGCACGCACGCACACACACACACACGCACGCACGCACGCACGCACGCACGCACGCACGCACGTACTATTTTCCCAAACCCCTTGCCCTAACCCTTGCCCTAACCCTTAATCCTAACCCGAAAACATAACCTTAACCCTAAACCTAGTCCTAGCTCCTAACCCTAACCTTAAACTTAATTCTAATCCTAATACTAATTCTAACCTTAACCCTAAACCCCCTAGAAATAGCATTTTACCTTCTGGGGACCGACAAAATGTCCCCAGTTGGTCAACTTTTTGTTAGTTTACTATGCTATAGTTAAACATGTCCACACACACACGTCCACACGCACACACACACACACACACACACACACACACACACACACACACACACACACACACACACAGTCTTGTACAACTAACCTTGTGGGGATACACAATTCAGTCCCATTCAAAATACTATTTTCCCAAACCCCTTGCCCTAACCCTTGCCCTAACCCTTAATCCTAACCCGAAAACATAACCTTAACCCTAAACCTAGTCCTAGCTCCTAACCCTAACCTTAAACTTAATTCTAATCCTAATACTAATTCTAACCTTAACCCTAAACCCCCTAGAAATAGCATTTTACCTTCTGGGGACCGACAAAATGTCCCCAGTTGGTCAACTTTTTGTTAGTTTACTATGCTATAGTTAAACATGTCCACACACACACGTCCACACGCACACACACACACACACACACACACACACACACACACACACACACACACACACACACACACACACACACACACACACACACACACACACACACACACACACACACACACACAGCTTCATTGTCATCCACTAGTATGCACAGATAGATGTGTTTATGTAGTTTTATGAGTCATTGACTGAAGGGAATCTCCTGTTGATGTGACTGTATGATTCCCCAGTCATTGACTAAAGGGAATCCCATGTTGTAATGTGTCTCCAGGTTCTCAGAGTGCCTTTGGTCGGTTCCTGTTCAACTGTCTCAGATGCTGCTTCTGGTGTCTGGAATACTTCCTGAAGGTCCTTAACAGGAACGCTTACATCATGGTCAGTCACATGACTGTCTGTCACTGTCTGGCATTCCTTTTAGCAGCCATTAGCATCCATGTACCTCTTCTTGCTCTGTTGGTCATTTATTCTTGGTAAATGAAAATGCAGTTCATACTTGTCAGTAATGTCTTGCATCATTCTGAATGATTGATAGATTGCCATCTATGGGGAGAGCTTCTGTGTGTCAGCCAAAAATGCATACAGTCTGTTGATGAGGAACATCGGACGGTAAGACTGGGTTTATTTGGTCGGTTGATTTTCTGCGCTTTGTTTCCTGCTCTCTCTTTTTTAACGTTTTTTTTTTAGTTTACTTCCAATATAGTCAAAGACGTTGATATTGGTTTCTATGTAAGATGCTACCACATTGTCGATTCTTAAATGTGTAATCCACTCATTGTCCCCAGGGTGGTGCTACTGGACAGAGTGACAGACATGCTCCTATTCTTTGGCAAACTACTAGTGGTGGCATCAGTTGGTAAGAGAAGTTTACGTTAACTCAAATTTGTTTAAACTTTAAGTATGAGTACCAGCCTGAAATCCAGTCTGTTTCTGCCAACATTCCACTACTTGCCAATCCTTGTCATACCAAACATGTTAATATAAGCACAAACTGACTGGATTTCAGGCTAAATGATACTGTGTTTAATAGATTTTGTATGAAAGACTGCACTTCTCATATTATTAGAATCTTCATACACATTAAATAGTATCAGCATATTACTATAACTATGGCATTTGCCATTTTATCTTCAGTGGTTGTGTTTATTATCAGCATCTTATTTTCCTTCGCTAATGAAGTATGACTAATATAATGATCTAATGGCTGACCTGACCTGTCTCTGTTTTATCAGGTGGGCTGGCTTTCTTCTTCTTCTCTGGACAAATCCGCCTGCCTGGCAACACGTTCCAGGCTGAGATGCTCAACTATTACTGGGTTCCCATCGTGGTACGTCCATGCAACAGTGTTGTTGCCAAACACTGAACACTCCCAGTCCTTCACTGACATTCTGTCTCAATGAACACATTGACATTTAACAGTGCCTAGTTAAATAAAGGTGAAATAAAATAAAAATAAAAAGATGAGACCAGCGTTTTCCAAACTTGGTCCTCAGTGCCCCTAGGGGTGCAAATTTAGTTTTTTGCCCCAACACTACATAGCTGATTCAAATGATCAAAGCTTGATGATTAGTTGATTATTTGAATCAACTGTGTAGTGCTAGGTCAATATCCAAAACATGCACCCCTTGGGGTCCCGAGGACCGAGTTTGGGAAACCCTTCATTAGACGTTGTACGCAGGTTTGAAATGCGTTTAGAAATGAGATAATGAAAATGGCTGACGTATGCGTTTTCATTTCGGTTTGTTCACTGTTGAACTTTGTCGAACCTCCTTTGATATGAGATTAGTAAGGCAGTATTTCTAAAGGTACATGTACTGTATGTATCCAGGCTCTGTCGTAGCCAGCCGCGACCGGGAGACCCATGGGGCGGCGCACAATTGGCCCAGTGTCATCCAGGGTAGGGGAGGGAATGGCCGGCAGGGATGTAGCTCAGTTGGTAGAGCATGGTGTTTGCAACGCCAGGGTTGTGGGTTCGATTCCCACAGGGGGACAGTATGAAAAAAAACCATTAAAAAAAACTTTTAAAAAACTGTATGCACTCACTAACTGTAAGTCGCTCTGGATAAGAGCGTCTGCTAAATGACTAAAAATGTAAATGTAAAAAATGTCAGCATTGTATGGATTGGTACCGTTATAACGCATGCAGTTATGTTGTGGTAATGTTGCTCTGCAGACAGTGATGGCGGGAGCCTACCTCATCGCTCAGGGCTTCTTCAGTGTCTACAGCATGTGTATTGATACCCTGTTCCTCTGCTTCTGTAAGTCCTACCACCACCTAACCCACCACCACCACCTAACCTACCAACACCACTCTACCACCATCACCTAACCCACCACCACCACCTAACCCTCCAACTCCACCCTACCACCACCACCCTGCCACCACCACCTAACCCACCACCCTACCACCCTACCACCACCACCTAACCCTCCAACACCACCTAACCCTCCAAACCCTACACCACAACACCACCTTACCCTCCAACGCCTACTCCACAACACCACCTTACCCTCCAACACCTACACCATAACACCACCTAACCCTCCAACACCTACACTACAACAACACCTTACCCTCCAACACCTACGCCACAACACCACCTTACCCTCCAACCCCTACACCACAACACCACCTTACCCTCCAACATCTACACCACAACACCACCTTACCCTCCAACGCCTACACCACCTTACCTTCCAACCCCTACCTACACCACAACACCACCTAACCTTCCAACCCCTACCTACACCACAACACCACCTAACCTTTCCAATACCTACATCACAACACCAGCTTACCCTCCAACACCACCTTACCCTCCAACACCTACACCACAACACCAGCTTACCCTCCAATACCTACATCACAACACCACCTTACCCTCCAACAGGGTAAGGTGGTGTTGTGGTACAGTAGAGTAAGGTATAGAATAGTAAGGTATAATATAGTAAGGTATAGTATAGTAAGGTATAATATAGTAAGGTATAATATAGTAAGGTATAGTATAGTCAGGTATAATATACAGTGAGGGAAAAAAGTATTTGATCCCCTGCTGATTTTGTACGTTTGCCCACTGACAAAGACATGATCAGTCTATAATTTTAATGGTAGGTTTATTTGAACAGTGAGAGACAGAATATCAACAAAAAAAATACTGAAAAACGCATGTCAAAAATGTTATAAATTGATTTGCATTTTAATGAGGGAAATAAGTATTTGACCCCTCTGCAAAACATGACTTAGTACTTGGTGGTAAAACCCTTGTTGGCAATCACAGAGGTCAGACGTTTCTTGTAGTTGGCCACCAGGTTTGCAAACATCACAGGAGGGATTTTGTCCCACTCCTCTTTGCAGATCTTCTCCAAGTCATTAAGGTTTCGAGCCTGACGTTTGGCAACTGGAACCTTCAGCTCCCTCCACAGATTTTCTATGGGATTAAGGTCTGGAGACTGGCTAGGCCACTCCAGGACCTTAATGTGCTTCTTCTTGAGCCACTCCTTTGTTGCCTTGGCCATGTGTTTTGGGTCATTGTCATGCTGGAATACCCATCCACGACCCATTTTCAATGCCCTGGCTGAGAGAAGGAGGTTCTCACCCAAGATTTGACGGTAAATCGCCCCGTTCATCGTCCCTTTGATGCGGTGAAGTTGTCCTGTCCCCTTAGCAGAAAAACACCCCCAAAGCATAATGTTTCCACCTCCATGTTTGACGGTGGGGATGGTGTTCTTGGGGTCATAGGCAGCATTCCTCCTCCTCCAAACATGGCGAGTTGAGTTGATGCCAAAGAGCTCCATTTTGGTCTCATCTGACCACAACACTTTCACCCAGTTCTCCTCTGAATCATTCAGATGTTAATTGGCAAACTTCAGACGGGCCTGTATATGTGCTTTCTTGAGCAGGGGGACCTTGCGGGCGCTGCAGGATATATCAGTCCTTCACGGCGTAGTGTGTTACCAATTGTTTTCTTGGTGACTATGGTCCCAGCTGCCTTGAGATCATTGACAAGATCCTCCCGTGTAGTTCTGGGCTGATTCCTCACCGTTCTCATGATCATTGCAACTCCACGAGGTGAGATCTTGCATGGAGTCCCAGGCCGAGGGAGATTGACAGTTATTTTGTGTTTCTTCCATTTGCGAATAATCGCACCAACTGTTGTCACCTTCTCACCAAGCTGCTTGGCGATGGTCTTGTAGCCCATCCTTGGAGAGCTCTTTGGTCTTGGCCATGGTGGAGAGTTTGGAATCTGATTGATTGATTGCTTCTGTGGACAGGTGTCTTTTATACAGGTAACAAGCTGAGATTAGGAGCACTCCCTTTAAGAGTGTGCACCTAATCTCAGCTCGTTACCTGTATAAAAGACACCTGGGAGCCAGAAATCTTTCTGATTGAGAGGGGGTCAAATACTTATTTCCCTCATTAAAATGCAAATCAATTTATAACATTTTTGACATGCGTTTTTCTGGATTTTTTTGTTGTTATTCTGTCTCTCACTGTTCAAATAAACCTACCATTAAAATTATAGACTGATCATTTCTTTGTCAGTGGGCAAATGTACAAAATCAGCAGGGGATCAAATACTTTTTTCCCTCACTGTAGTAAGGTATAGTAAGGTATAGAATAGTCAGGTATAATATAGTAAGGTATAATATAGTAAGGTATAGTATAGTATAGTAAGGTATAATATAGTAAGGTATAATATAGTAAGGTATAGTATAGTATAGTAAGGTATAGTATATTAAGGTATAATATAGTAAGGTATAGGATAGTATAGTAAGATACAGTATAGTAAGGTACAGTATAGTAAGATACTGTATAGTAAGGTACAGTAGAGTAAGGTACAGTAGAGTAAGGTACAGTGGCTCGCGAAAGTATTCACTCCCCTTGGCATTTTTCCTATTTTGTTGCCTTACAACCTGGAATTAAAATTGATTTTTGGGGGGTTTGTCTCATTTGATTTACACAACATGCCTACCACTTTGAAGATGCAAAATATTTTTGGGGTGAAACAAACAAGAAATAAGACAAAAAAACAGAACTTGAGCGTGCATAACTATTCACCCCCCTCTAAAGTCAATACTTTGTAGAGCCACCTTTTGCAGCAATTACAGCTGCAAGTCTCTTGGGGTATGTCTCCATAAGCTTGGCACATCTAGCCACTGGGATTTTTGCCCATTCTTCAAGGCAAAACTGCTCCTCTCCTTCAAGTTGGATGGGTTCCGCTGGTGTACAGCAATCTTTAAGTCATACCACAGATTCTCAATTGGATTAAGGTCTGGGCTTTGACTAGGCCATTCCAAGACATTTAAATGTTTTCCCTTAAACCACTCGAGTGTTGCTTTAGCAGTATGCTTAGGGTCATTGTCCTGCTGGAAGGTGAACCTCCATCCCAGTCTCAAATCTCTAGAAGACTGAAACAAGTTTCCCTCAATAATTTCCCTGTATTTAGCACCATCCGTCATTCCTTCAATTCTGACCAGTTTCCCAGTCCCTGCCGATGAAAAACATCCCCACAGCATGATGCTGCCACCACCATGCTTCACTGTGGGGATGGTGTTCTCTGGGTGTTGAGAGTTGTTGGGTTTGTGCCAGACATAGCATTTTCCTTGATGGCCAAAAAGCTCAATTTAGTATCATCTGACCAGAGTACCTTCTTCCATATGTTTGGGGAGTCTCCCACATGCCTTTTGGCGAACACCAAACGTGTTAGCTTATTTTTTTCTTTAAGCAATGGCTTTTTTCTGGCCACTCTTCCGTAAAGCCCAGTTCTGTGGAGTGTACGGCTTAAAGTGGTCCTGTGGACAGATACTCCAATCTCCGCTGTAGAGCTTTGCAGCTCCTTCAGGGTTATCTTTGGTCTCTTTGTTACCTCTCTGATTAATGCCCTCCTTGCCTGGTCCGTGAGTTTTGGTGGGCGGCCCTCTCTTGGCAGGTTTGTTGTGGTGCCATATTCTTTCCATTTTCTAATAATGGATTTAATGATGCTCTGTGGGATATTCAAAGATTCTGATATTTTTTTATAACCCAACCCTGATCTCTACTTCTCCACAACTTTGTCCCTGACCTGTTTGGAGAGCTCCTTGGTCTTCATGGTGCCGCTTGCTTGGTGGTGCCCCTTGCTTAGTGGTGTTGCAGACTCTGGGGCCTTTCAGAACAGGTGTATATATACTGAGATCATGTGACATATCATGTGACACTTAAATAAAGTCCACCAGTGTGCAATCTAACTAATTATGTGACTTCTGAAGGTAATTGGTTGCACCAGATCTTATTTAGGGGCTTCATAGCAACAATTTTCAGTTATTTATTTTTTTGAATTTTTTGAAACAGTTAATTTTTTTCATTCCACTTCACCAATTTGGACTATTTTGTGTATGTCCATTACATGAAATCCAAATAAAAATCAATTTAAATTACAGGTTGTAATGCAACAAAATAGGAAAAACGCCAAGGGGGATGAATACTTTTTGCAAGGCACTGTACAGTAGAGTAAAGTATAGTATAGTAGAGTAAGGTATAGTAAGGTATAGTAAAGTACGGTATAGGAAAGTACGGTATAGTAGAGTACGGTATAGTATAGTACGGTATAGTAGAGTAGGGTATAGTAGAGTAAGGTATAGTAAGGTATAGTAGAGTAAGGTATAGTAAGGTATAGTAGAGTAGGGTATAGTAGAGTAAGGTATAGTAAGGTATAGTAGAGTATGGTATAGTAAGGTATAGTATAGTAAGGTATAGTATAGTAAGGTATAGTAGAGTAAGGTATAGTACAGTATAGTATAGTAAGGTATAGTAGAGTAAGGTATAGTACAGTAAGGTATAGTAGAGTAAGGTATAGTATAGTAAGGTATAGTAGAGTAGGGTAGAGTACGGTATAGTAGAGAAAGGTATAGTAAGGTATAGTATAGTAAGGTATAGTAGAGTAAGGTATAGTATGGTATAGTATAGTAAGGTATAGTATAGTAAGGTATAGTAGAGTAGGGTATAGTAGAGTACGGTATAGTAGAGTAGGGTATAGTAGAGTAGGGTATAGTAGAGTAAGGTATAGTATAATAAGGTATAGTAGAGTAGGGTAGAGTACAGTATAGTAGAGAAAGGTATAGTAAGGTATAGTATAGTAAGGTATTGTAGAGTAAGGTATAGTATGGTATAGTATAGTAAGGTATAGTATAGTAAGGTATAGTAGGGTAGGGTATAGTAGAGTACGGTATAGTAGAGTAGGGTATAGTAGAGTAGGGTATAGTAGAGTAGGGTATAGTAGAGTAGGGTATAGTAGAGTACGGTATAGCAGAGTAGTCAAGTAAAGTAGAGTAGTAGAGTGACTCCAGTGTTTCTCCCTCACTCAGTGGAAGATCTAGAGAGGAATGATGGAACTATGCAGAAGCCTTATTACATGTCCAGGAACCTGATGAGGATCCTCCGCAAACCCAAACCGTTTGTTACAGCCCTGCCGGAGTAGTAGTAACCTTTAACCTCTGAGTTAACCCCTAACCTTTAGCCCAACCATCTATCCTATCCCCTGTCTTCTAATAAAGCTATCAGTATTCTCATTCAGGCTACCGTTGGTTTATTTATTTAGGGAGTCAGAAATGCATCCTTCGTTGTTAAAAGAGGAAGTATTTATTAGAAATATGAAATATAATTCAATACATTCCAATTACTGCACAATACTACATAATATACACTACCAGTCAAGGGTTTGGACACACCTACTCATTCAAGGGTTTTTCTTTATTTTTACTAGTTTGTACATTGTAGAATAATAGTGACGACATCAAAAATATGAAATAACACATATGGAATCATGTAGTAACCAAAAAAGTGTTCAACAAATCAAAATATATTTTATATTTGAGATTCTTCAAATAGCCACCCTTTGCCTTGATGACAGCTTTGCACACTCTTGGCATTCTCTCAACCAGCTTCATGAGGTAGTCACCTGGAATGCATTTCAATTAACAGGTGTTCCTTCTTAAAAGTTAATTTGTGGAATTTCTTTCCTTCTTAATACGTTTGAGCCAATCAGTTGTGTTGTGACAAGGTAGGGGTGGTATAAGACCAAGTCCATATTATGGCAAGAACAGCTCAAATAAGCAAAGTGAAACGACAGTCCATCATTACTTTAAGACATGAAGGTCAGTCAGTACTGAACATGGCAAGAACTTTGAACGTTTTTTCAAGTGCAGTTGCAAAAACCATCAAGCGCTATGATGAAACTGGCTCTCATGAGGACCACCACAGGAATGGAAGACCCAGAGTTACCTCTGCTGCAGAGGATAAGTTCATTAGAGTTACCAGCCACAGAAATTGCAGAGTTCAAGTCACAGACACATCTCAACATCAACTGTTCAGAGGGGACTGTGTGAATCAGGCCTTCATATTTGAATTGCTGCAAAGACACCACTACTAAAGGACACCAATAAGAAGAAGAGACCAGCTTGGGCCAAGAAACACGAGCAATGGACATTAGACCGGTGGAAATGTGTCCTTTGGTCTGGAGTCCAAATTGGAGACTGTCTGTGATTTATTTAGAATTCAAGGCACACTTAACCAGCATGGCTACCATAGCATTCTGCAGCGATACACCATCCCTCTGGTTTGGGCTTGGTGGGACTATCATTTGTTTTTCAACAGGACATGACCCAACACACCTCCAGGCTGTGTATGGGCTATTTTACGAAGAAGGAGAGCGATGGAGTGCTGCATCAGATGACCTGGCCTCCACAATCCCCCAACCTCAACCCAATTGAGATGGTTTGGGATGAATCAGACCACAGGGTGAAGAAAAAGCAGCCAACAAGTGCTCAGCATATGTGGGAACTCCTTCAAGACTGTTGGAAAAGCATTCCAGGTGAAGCTGGTTGAGAGAATGCCAAGAGTGCGCAAAGCTGTCATCAAGGCAAAGGGTGGCTATTTGAAGAATCTCAAATATAAAATATATTTTGATTTGTTTAACACTTTTTTGGTTACTACATGATTCCATATGTGTTATTTCATAGTTTTGATGTCTTATTCTACAATGTAGAAAATAGTAAAAATAAAGAAAAACCCTTGAATGAGTAGGTGTGTCCAAACCTTTGACTGGTACTGTATATCTTCTCTAACAGCAATACTTCCGCTAGAGCCTAATGATTGAATGCGGTTTTAACCAATCACCATTCAGGATTAGAACCACCCGTTGTATAATTGTGATACGATCGCTGTACATGAACAAACTCTGTGAGATGTCAAGGCCCAGGTCTGGGCCGTGCTATGACTGTGTAGGCCTTGGCTTTGAGTACCACACTGGCCACTCCTGTCAGGTCTGGCAGAGAGGCCTGGCCTTCAGCAGGCACGAACTGGAAATCACGCAGCAAGTAGGCAGTGAACAGAAACAATTCCATTTTGGCCACAGCCTCCCCCAGACACAGCCGAGCGCCCCCTCCGAAAGGCAGGAGAGCACGCGTCGAGGCCCCCCCGCCCTCCAGGAACCGCTCTGAAAGAGAGTGGGTCTACTTTTAACTACTGCTGGAACTATGTTGCCGAGCCAAGTGAAAGGAATGGTAGTCAGCATCCCAAATGGTACCCTAATCCCTATATAGTGCACTACTTTTAACCTGAGCCTTATGGGCCCTGATCAAAAGTAGTTCACTATATAGGGAATAGGGTGCCATTTGGGACGTAGCCAATACACTCAACAGCCCAGCACCTGGTTTGAAGGCGTAGGGATCCGTCCACACTGCAGGGTCGTGATGCGCCCCAAACAGATTGGGGATGATGACAGTGTTCTTAGTGATGAAGTAGCCTGCAATACTGAACACATATGTAATAGACACATAATTACACATTGCACGTACACTGAGTATACCAAACATTAGGAACACCTTCCTAATATTGAGCTGGATGTCCTTTGGGTTGTGGACCATTCTTGATACACATAGGAAATTGTTGAGTGTGAAAAACCCAGCAGCATTGCAGTTCTTGACACAAACCGGTGCACCTGGCACCTACTACCATACCCCGTTCAAAGGCACTTAAATCTTTTGTCTTGCCCATTCACCTTCTGAATGGCACACATACACAATCGTCGGAACCCATTGGTCTCAAGGCTTAAAAATCCTTCTTTAACTTGTCTCCTCCCCTTCATCTACACTGATTGAAGTGGATTTAACAAGTGACATCAATAAGGGATCATAGCTTTCACCTGGATTCACCTGGTCAGTCTATGTCATGGAAAGAGCAGATGTTCTTAATGTTTTGTACACTCAGTGTATAAACATGCATGAATTAGTACTGCATGATTAGGCATTGCATTTAGGTAAAAAAACGGCACAGAAGGGAAGTTGGCAAACATGTACTGTACAAAGCAGAGTAACAGCATCAAACCATAAGCTCCCATAGAAAATGTTGAATGGTGAAAGTTAAATATTGGTCTACTTTCCCACAGTGTATCTATTGAGGTTCTCTGTAGAGTAATCTTATACAGTAATGATATACAGTAATGTTATACAGTAATGATATACAGTAATCTTATACAGTTATGTTATACAGTAATGATATACAGTAATGATATATAGTAACGATATACAGTAATTGTCACGCCCTGACTCAGGGGACACTTATATGTTGAGTCTGGGTGTGGTGTTCTATGTTGTGTTTTCTATGTTTCAGTCTAGGTGTTGTAGTTCTGCGTTTGGCCGGGTGTGTTTCCCAATCAGAGACAGCTGTCGCTCGTTGTCTCTGATAGGGGATCATACTTAGGCAGCCTATTGGCACTAGTTAGTGGTGGGATCTTGTTCCGTGTGGAGGCTTGTTTTGTGTTTAGCCTTAGGACTTCACATTTCGTTGGTTTGTTGTTTTGTCGTGTATTTATCATTTAAATAAACATGTACGCATTTCACGCTGCGCCTTGGTCTGACCCGTCCTTCAACGAAGGTGACAGAAGATCCCACCAAACACAGACCAAGCAGCGTGCCCAGGAGGACCGAACACCCTGGACACAGGTGGGGAAGATTTGGTCTTGGGAGGAGATATTTGCGGGAAAAGGACCCTGGGCGAAGAAGGAAGCCCAGGCAGGAGAGGAGCAACGGCAACACAGAAGCCGGCCGAGGAGGAAGCCAGAGAAGCAGCCTCAAGAAAATGTTGGGGGGGGGGCTAAAGGGGTGGTCGGGGAGCGAGAGAGAAGAGCCCCGACCACTGCACCCGGTGGGTTTCCAGATTGAGTCCCTACGACCATGGGAAGAAGAGTGGGAACAGTATTATACTGAGGAGTCGGAGGATGACGACGACGATGAGTGTCTGTTCCCTAACTCGTGGGGGCTCCCGGAGGAGTCCTCACTGGAGGAGGAGTGCCAAGAGAGAGAGAAGGATCGGATCTGCAGGGTAAGAGAGGAGGCCACCACATTACGGGGGCTGATAGCTAGAATAGAGCAGGAGAGATCCATTCAAGAGGAGGCACTGCAGGAGGCTCGTAGGGAGAAGGAGGAAGTAGAGGCACGGGGAGAGGAGCTGGTTAGGCAATATAAGGAGCGGGGGTTAATAGAGGAACCCAGGTATGCGGAGAAACGCACTGTATCGCCAGTGCGCATGCACAGCCCAGTGCGTTCTATGCCAGCACCCAGCACGTGTCGTGCGAAAGTGGGCAGCCAGCCAGGACGGGTTGTGCCAGCTCTCCGCTTCAGACCTCCAGTCCGCCTCCACAGTCCGGCCCGGCCCGTTCCTGCTCCTCGCACCAGGACAGTGGTGCGTGTTCCCAGTCTGGTACGGCCCGTGCCTACTCCCCGCCCCAAGCCAGTGGTGCGTGTTTCCAGTCCGGCCCGGCCCGTTCCTGCTCCCCGCACCAAGCCAGTGGTGCGTGTTCCCAGCCGGCTGAGGAGGAAGCCCGAGAAGCAGCCTCAAGAAAATGTTGGGGGGGGGGGGCTAAAGGGGTGGTCGGGGAGCGAGAGAGAAGAGCCCCGACCACTGCACCCGGTGGGTTTCCAGATTGAGGCGGAATGCCCACCCGGTCCCTACCCTGCTATGTAAAGGTTGTGCGGTCGGAGTCCGCACCTTTGAGGGGGGGTACTGTCACGCCCTGACTCAGGGGACTCTTATATGTTGAGTCAGGGTGTGGTGTTCTATGTTGTGTTTTCTATGTTTCAGTCTAGGTGTTGTATATCTATGTTTGGCCGGGTGTGTTTCCCAATCAGAGACAGCTGTCGCTCGTTGTCTCTGATTGGGGATCATACTTAGGCAGCCTATTGGCACTAGTTAGTGGTGGGATCTTGTTCCGTGTGGAGGCTTGTTTTGTGTTTAGCCTTAGGACTTCCCGTTTCGTTGGTTTGTTGTTTTGTCGTGTATTTATCATTTAAATAAACATGTACACATTTCACGCTGCGCCTTGGTCTGACCCGTCCTTCAACGAACGTGACAGTAATGATATACAGTAATGATATACAGTAATCTTATACAGTAATGATATATAGTAACGATATACAGTAATGATATACAGTTATGTTATACAGTAATGATATACAGTAATGATATATAGTAACGATATATAGTTATGTTATACAGTATTCTTATACAGTTATGTTATACAGTAATGATATACAGTCCTACAGTAAGTATATCTCAGAGGAGGCTGGTGGAAGGGGCTGTAGGAGGACGGGCTCATTGTAATGGCTGGAATGGAATCAATGGAACAGAGTCAAACACATCAAACATATGGAAACCACGTTTGACTCGGTTCCATTCATTCCATTCCAGCCATTACAATGAGCCCGTCCTCCTATAGCCCATCCTACCAGCCTCCTCTGGTATATCTTCCATTCACCTGCTGTCTCTGATGGCTCTGTGAGGCACAGCTAGTGGAGCCACAGGTCTGAGTCTGAGCACCTCACTGATCACAGCACAGAGCTCTGGCAGCCTGTGTCTGTCACTGTACTGAGGGTAGCGGACATCCAGCACCGTACACAACTCATCATACACTCTGCACTGCACCTAGGGAGGAGGAGAGAGTGAGAGAAAGAAAGAGAGATGGAGGGAGAGAGAGAGGCATCTCACCATGTGTTTAATCAGTGATCTCAGATGTAAGTTTTGACTTACAGACTATATTTTGGAATACAAGCCAACAACACATCTGTGGGTTTCAGTCTAGTTCCATCTCTATAGAATACTATATAAACAATATACAGTGGCTTGCGAAAGTATTCACCCCCCTTGGCATTTTTACTATTTTGTTGCCTTACAACCTGGAATTAAAATAGATTTTTGGTGGATTTGTATCATTTGATTTACACAACATGCCTACCACTTTGAAGATGCAAAATATATTTTATTGTAAAACAAACAAGAAATAAGACCAAAAAAACAGAACACTTGAGCGTGCATAACTATTCACCTTTTGCAGCAATTACAGCTGCAAGTCTCTTGGGGTATGTCTCTATAAGCTTGGCACATCTAGCCACTGGGATTTTCGCCCATTCTTCAAGGCAATACTGCTCCAGCTCCTTCAAGTTGGATGAGTTCTGCTGCTGTACAGCAATCTTTAAGTCATCCCACAGATTCTCAATTGGATTGAGGTCTGGGCTTTGACTAGGCCATTCCAAGACATTGAAATGTTTCCCCTTAAACCACTTGAGTGTTGCTTTAGCAGTATGCTTAGGGTCATTTTCCTACTGGAAGGTGAACCTCCGTCCCAGTCTCAAATCTCTGGAAGACTGAAACAGGTTTCCCTCAAGAATTTCCCTGTTTTAGCGTCATCCATCATTCCTTCAATTCTGACCAGTTTCCCAGTCCCTGCCGATGAAAAACATCCCCACAGCATGATGCTGCCACCACCATGCTTCACTGTGGGGATGGTGTTCTCGGGGTGATGAGAGGTGTTGGGTTTGTGCCAGACATAGCGTTTTCCTTGATGTCCAAAAAGCTCAATTTTAGTCTCATCTGACCAGAGTACCTTCTTCAATATGTTTGGGGAGTCTCCCACATGCCTTTTGGCGAACACCAAACGTGTTTGCTTATTTTTTTCTTTAAGCAGTGGCTTTTTTCTGGCCACTCTTCTGTAAAGCCCAGCTCTGTGGAGTGTACGGTTTAAAGTGGTCCTATGGACAGATACTCCAATCTCCGCTGTAGAGCTTTGCAGCTCCTTCAGGGTTATCTTTGGTCTCTTTGTCACCTCTCTGATTAATGCCCTCCTTGCCTGGTCCGTGAGTTTTGGTGGGCGGCCCTCTCTTGGCAGGTTTGTTGTGGTGCCATATTCTTTCAATTTTTTAATAATGGATTTAATGGTGCTCAGTGGGATGTTCAAAGTTTCTGATATTTTTTTATAACCCAACCCTGATCTGTACTTCTCCACAACTTTGTCCCTGACCTGTTTGGAGAGTTCCTTGGTCTTCATGGTGCCGCTTGCTTGGTGGTGCCCCTTGCTTAGTGGTGTTGCAGACTCTGGGGCCTTTCAGAACAGGTGTATATGTACTGAGATCATGTCAGATCATGTGACACTTATTTAACTAATTATGTGACTTCTGAATGTAATTGGTTGCACCAGATCTTATTTAGGGGCTTCATAGCAAAGGGGGTGAATACATATGCACGCACCACTTTTACGTTATTTATTTTGTATAATGTTTTTTTACAAGTAATTTTTCATTTCACTTCACCAATTTGGACTATTTTGTGTATGTCCATTACATGAAATCCAAATAAAAATCTATTTAAATGACATGTTGTAATGCAACAAAATAGGAAAAACGCCAAGAGGGTTGAATGCTTTTGCAAGGCACTGTATGGAAGGTCTGGGGACACTGGAGCATGCAATGTAGTGTAGTGGAGTGTAGTGTAGTGTATAGAGTAGTGTAGTGTAAAGAGTTCTGTAGTGTAGTGTAGTGTAGTGTAGTATAGTGTATAGAGTTCTGTAGTGTAGTGTATAGAGTTCTGTAGTGTAGTGTATAGAGTTCTGTAGTGTAGTGTATAGAGTTCTGTAGTGTAGTGTATAGAGTTATGTAGTGTAGTGTAGAGTGCTGTAGTGTAGTGTAGTGTATAGAGTTATGTAGTGTAGTGCAGTGTCTAGAATTGTTTAGTGTAGTGCAGTGTATAGAGTTCTGTAGTGTAGTCTATAGAGTTCTGTAGGGTAGTGTAGTATATATAGTTATGTAGTGTAGTGTATAGAGTTATGTAGTGTAGTGTATAGAGTACTGTACTGTAGTGTAGTGTAGTGCATAGAGTTATGTAGTGTAGTGTATAGAGTTATGTAGTGTAGTGTAGTTTAGTGTAGTGTATAGAGTTGTGTAGTGTATAGAGTTATGTAATGTATTGTAGTGTGTAGTTTAGTGTAGTGTATAGAGTTGTGTAGTGTATAGAGTTATGTAGTGTAGTGTAGTGTAGTGTAGTGTATAGAGTTCTGTAGTGTAGTGTAGTGTATTGTATAGAGTGGTGTGGTGTATAGAGTTATGTCGTGTAGTGTATAAAGTTATGTAGTGTAGTGTAGTTTAGTGTATAGTGTAGTGTAGTGTATAGAGTTCTGTAGTGTACCTCAGGCCTGTGCAGTAGGAAGGCCACGGTCCAGCTGAGCCAGGCAGCTGTGGTCTCTGTTCCCCCGATCAGAAGGTCCACAGTGGCCATGTGGACGTGAGTGTCTGTCAGGACCTGTGGATGGACCATGTCCTTACTACAGACCATGACCATGGGTGTGACCCAAATGGCACTCTATTCTCTATATAGTTCACTGCTTTTAACCAGGGCCATGGTCAAAAGTAGTGCGCTAGGGAATAGTGTGCCATTTCGGACGTGCAATATAACACTTACTATTTCAGTGTTACATTCCTACATCTTTATTCATAGCAAGTAGTAGGCTTATATTGTAAGCATTTGCTATGTGATTTTGATTGATTATCATGATAAACCATGATAAACCACAGCCTGGTCTCATAGACTAGACCTAACAAAGTAAATGTTAATCTGGGACACTCAAATTAGTATGATATGTTACGTTTGGTATGGTTACATAAGACAGAAAGTTACTTAACACGAATGTCTAGCAACCCAAAGGTTGCGTGTTCGAATCTCATGGATAACTTTAGCATTTTAGCTAATTAGCAACTTTGCAACTACTTGCTACTTTTGTGCTACTTTGCAACTACTTAGCATGTTAGCTAACCCTTCCCCTAACCCAAACTTTAACCCTTTAACCTAACTCCGAACCTTAACCCTAACCTTAACCCTAACCCCTAGCCTATCTAACGTTAGCGTTAGCCACCTAGCTAACGTTAGCCATAACAAATTGGAATTCGCAACATATCATACGTTTTGCAAATTCATAGCATACTAATTGGTGCGTCCCGGATTTACGTTTACTATGTTACGTATACCCCTGATTCCAGGTTGTAAACCATGATAAACCATGATAAACCAGAACCTACCACGCCTTGTGTTGTGTCCTGGGGCTTTCCAAGGCCCTTGAGGAGAGCGCCTGTGATGGCAATGGCGTCCTCAGATGTTTTGCTCGGTGACTGCATCTGTGGCAGCAATACAGTTAATATATTCCATATGTTACCAATGTACCCATATTAGATTATAGATGCTTTAAAAAAAACTTTTAGATGATTGTCTTCGTGTTTGCTGCTGTCTACTTGCACAGAAGCTTGTACAGAAGTTTGTAAGACAAGCTATTTCATCACACCCTGTACTCATCCAGATGTGTTCTGATGATTTCATCTCTCCTGTCCACCTCTTTCAGGAGACGGGAGAATGGAGGATTGGGCAATTTCTTGGACAAATGGGAACAGATCAATATAATTACATAATAGAATCACATTTTCCCACTTTTGTTTGCACCATTTTAGACAGTTTTAAACAATACTTCCAATGTATTTGTGTATCAGAGTAGCTGTCTGTGCATGCAGTTTCCCTGTCAGATAGTAAAGTATGAGTGTATAAGCTTGACCGACCCTGAGCAGTGGGAAGGAGTCCAGAGCAGAGATCCAGGGAGAGCCCCATAGAGACACGATCTCATTAAGACAGCCATGCAGCCGCTGCAGCTCTGCAGAACTCTTCTCATACTGAAAGACACAGACAAATAGACAAAGGTTACAAACACAGACTAATAAATCGATACATTATACAGGAAGTCCCACTTATACCATTTACCAAAGCATCTTGGGCTCCTTGAAAAGTTATGTATTATTATTATTATTATTATTATTATTATTATTATTATTATTATTATTATTATCAGTATTATTATCATTATCCTTATTGTTATTATTATCAGTATTATTACCATTATCCTTATGATCATTATCCTTATTTTTATCGTTGTTATCATCATTGTTATCATTATTATTATTATCATTACTATTATCATTATCATCATTATCCTTATTATGATCATTATTATTATTTTCGTTATTATCATTAGTATTATTGGTATTATTATTATTATTGTTATCATTATTGCTATCATTATTATTATCATTACGATTATGATTATTATCATTATTATCATTATCGTTATCATTATTTTTATCGGTAGTATTATTATCTGTATTATTATTATTATCATTGTTATTATTATCATTATCATTATAATAATAATAATAATCATTATCCTTATTATTATCGTTGTCATTAAAAGCGGTAGTATTATTATCAGCGGTATTGTCGTTATTATTATTATTGTTATTATCATGATTATTATTATCATAATTATCATTATCCGTATTATTATCATTATTATTATCAGTGTTATTATTATTATTATTATTATTATTATTGTTATTGTTATTATTATTATTTACAGTACATACAGTATTTGCCATATGTGGCATAACTCTTTTCCACCTTCTATAACATGATTATATATAATTCATAAAGCATTTATACGGGTATTTTTTTAAATAAAGGCTTGATAAACCCTTTAAGGTTGTTGTTAGATTGAAGTGGGACCACATTAGATCATCTCTATACAGTGCCTTTGGAAAGTATTCAGACCCCTTGACTTTTTCCACATTTTGTTAGGTTACAGCCTTATTCTAAAATTGATTAAATTGTTTTTTTCCCGTCGTCAATCTACACACAATACCCTATAATGACAAAGCAAAAACAGGTTTTTGGAAATATTTGCTAATTTATAAAAAATAAAAAATGAAATATCACATTTACATAAGTATTCAGACCCTTTACTCAGTACTTTGTTGAAGCACCTTTGGCAGCGATTACAGCCTCGAGTCTTCTTGGGTATCACGCTACAAGCTTGGCACACCTGTATTTGGTTAGTTTCTCCCATTCTTCTCTGCAGATCCTCTCAAGCTCTGTCAGGTTGGATGGGGAGTGTTGCTGCACAGCTATTTTCAGGTCTCCAGAGATGTTCAATCGGGTTCATGTCCGGGCTCTGGCTGGGTCACTCAAGGACATTCCTGCGTTGTCTTGGCTGTGTGCTTAGGATCGTTGTCCTGTTGGAAGGTGAACCTTCGCCCCAGTCTGAGGTCCTGAGCGCTCTGGAGCAGGGTTTCATCAAGGATCTATCTGTACTTTGCTCCGTTCATCTTTGCCTCGATACTGACTAGTCTCCCAGTCCCTGCCACTGAAAACATCCCCACAGCATGATGCTGCCACCACCATGCTTCACTGTAGGGATGGTGCCAGGTTTCCTCCAGACGTGATGCTTGGCATTCAGGCCAAAGAGTTCAATCTTGGTTTCATCAGACCAGATAATCTTGTTTCTCATGGTCTGAGTCTTTAGGTGCCTTTTGGCAAACTCCAAGCGGGCTGTTATGTGCCTTTTACTGATGAGTGGCTTCCGTCTGGCCACTCTACCATAAAGGCCTGATTGGTGGAGTGCTGCAGAGATGGTTGTCCTTCTGGAAGGTTCTCCCATCTCCACAGAGGAACTCTAGAGCTCTGTCAGAGTGACCATCGGGTTCTTGGTCACCTCCCTAACCAAGGCCCTTCTCCCAAGATTTCTCAGTTTGGCCGGGCGGCCAGATCTAGGAAGAGTCTTGGTGGTTCCAAACTTCTTCCATTTAAGAATGATGTAGGCCACTGTGTTCTTGGGGACCTTCAATGCTGCAGAAATGTTTTGGTACCCTTTCCCAGATCTGTGCCTTGACACAATCCTGTCTCTGAGCTCTACGGACAATTCCTCCGACCTCATGGCTTGGTTTTTGCTCTGACATGCACTGTCAACTGTGGGACCTTATATAGACGGGCGTGTGCCTTTCCAAATCATTTCCAAGAAATTGAATTTACCACAGGTGGACTCCAATCAAGTTCTAGAAACATACATCTCAAGGATGATCAATGGAAACAGGATGCACCTGAGCTCAATTTCGAGTCTCATAGCAAAGGGTCTGAATACTTATGTAAATAAGGTATTTCTGTTTTTTGTTTTTAATACATTTGCAAAAGATTCTAAAAACCAGTTTTCACTTTGTCATTATGGAGTATTGTGTGTAGATTGCTGAGGATTTTTATTTACTTAATCCATTTTAGAATAAGGCTGTAACGTAACAAAATGTTGAAAAGTCAAGGGGTCTGAATACTTTCCGAAGGCACTGTATATGACTGGTTATGAGATATTACTTCAACACTGAAACAATGCACAGTACTATTGCTTAACCCATTGGGCAGAGACATCAGTTCAACGTCTAGTTTTGATTTATATTTGTTTGAGTAGTCAACTAACGTGAATTCAATGTGAATTCAACAAAACATTTCACCATGTCATTGGATTTAGGTTAAAAGTTGGGTGAAAAAAATAAAATGCCCTTACGTTGATTAGATTTTGCAAATCCAATTAGTTTTCCACGTTGATTCAATGTCATCGCATTGATTTTTTTGCGTTGAAATGACATAGAAACAACGTTGATTCAACCAGTTTTTGCCCAGTGGGAAGTTTATTGGATCAAAATGTGTTGTTGGTCAATTTGATGTAATTCGTTGCGTAAAGTTGCACAACCTTATTACTGTAAGCACACCTCCCACATACTCAAAACCAGCGATGTAAAGTACTTAAGTACAAATACTTTAAAGTACTACTTCAGTCGTTTTTTGGGGTATCTGTACTTTACTTTACTATTCATATTTTTGACAACTTTTACTTTTACTTCACTACATTCCTAAAGAAAATAATGTACTTTTACTCCATACATTTTTCCTGACACCCAAAAGTACTTGTTTCATTTTGAATGTTTATCAGGACAGGAAAATGGTCCAATTCACGCACTTATCAAGAGAACACGTGGTCATCTCTACTGCTTCTGATCTGGTGGACTCACTAAACACAAATGAGTGTGCCACTGGCTATCCGTAAATGTTAAAAACAAGAAAATGGTGCCGTCTGGTTTGCTTTATATAAGGAATTAAAAATTATTTATACTTTTACTTTTGATACTTAAGTCTATTTTAGCAACTACATTTACTTTTGATACTTAAGTATATTCAAAACCAAATACTTTTAGACTTTTACTCAAGTAGTATTTTCCTGGGTGACTTTCACTTTTACTTGAGTCATTTTCTATTAAGGTATCTTTACTTTTACTCAAGTATGACAATTGCGTACCTTTTCCACCACTGACCAAAACACATCTGCATCATCAACCACACTAGATAACCAGCCTCTGTTCATGAATCAGTGGTACAATTTTCCAACTGTGATATATAACTGTGCTTATCGTGTCTCTGCTTTTAGATAACCTACCCACTCAGTGGTTAGTAAAATACATGACTATATTTCTGTCTTGGTTATCCCTTGGCCAAACCTGGTGTCTCTCTTCATTCTAATTCTGGGTTATGTCCCAAATAACACCCTATTCCTTATATAGTGCACTACTTTTTCACCAAAGCCCAAGTAGTGCACTATGTTGGGAATAGGGTGCTGCTGCTGGTGTATACACTGTACAGACTCAGAGCACTGACAGATACCTGGCTTCAAATAGTATTGGTTTTCTTCCAAATACTTGAAATGTTTGATTGAGCCTGCCTGGAGAGCCAGATCAGATGGGTGGGGTTTCCATTTTTGGGACTGTTCCATTGGTTCCATTGTGCCAGGCAAGCTCAATCAAGCGCAGCTGATTAAAGTGTTTGAAAGACAACAAATACTATTTGAACCCAGGTGTGAGCCTCACCTCTTTCCCAAAGGCCAGTGTGGTGATGACGTTACTGGCTGCTACAGTGAAATCCTCAGAGAGGTCCACAGCTCTGCCGTTGTAGTCCAGCAGTACCTGATGGATCACAGGTTACATTTTCAGATATAAACTCCCTCACTGTAAACTAAATATCGATTGCTTCAACTTAAGAAGATGAGTTTCCCCGCTGACTTGTAACTTTAACTTTTTGTTGTTGTAACTTTTTCAATTTGAAACCACTACATTGTCTTTACACAGGGCAACAAACAAGAAGTACAACACGTGATACATCATAATGTTGTGGTTGGCATGTTGCTGAGGTTGCATTGTGTAACCTCCAATTCAGTCAATGTGCTGGTACATGCTGGATTACATTCCTTCTCAGAACACAGTGTGTTCCATTCTGCTGTTCCCTCCCTTGGAACAGAAAGTGTTCTGTGTTCCGTGCTACTGTTCCCTCCCTTGGAACAAAAAGTATTCTGTGTTCCGTGCAACTGTTCCCTCCCTTGGTACAGAAAGTGTTCTGTGTTCCGTGTTACATGCTCACTGGTGTAGACTCCAGTATAGTTTATTACAACGTTTTGACCCCCAGAAAGGTTGAAGGTCTTCATCGAGTAATCATTGCAATAAACTATACAGGAGCATACAACCATATAATTACATATAGAATTCTAGAATGCTGTAGTTGAGAGATTCCTTTTGCGTGGGTGGATACTTCGCAAACCGGAAATCTCTATTTCTAACACGCTTACCCCCAGAACCTAATCAAGCATCTGACCAAATTACACAATATTTTAGTTCTGGGTTAACCGAGATTATGATCCTAGCAACATGACAAAAAATCATCCATCTTGGTCAGGGAAGCTTTCCTTTGAGAAACGGATCAAATTTGGTCAAATATTGTGTAAAATAATGAATTTGTAGATATATCTGCACAGTATGTTTGTTAGCTAGCTAGATGGCCAACCAGTTTTGGGCTCTCAGTGCATACATCAGTGTGTGGGTATTTCTATTCCTTTTCTATTGATGTACTCTGTGTCTAGGTAATTGTTGGATGTGTGCATGCTACATTTAGAACTGTCATTTGTTTCCTCTCTACTTGTCTCAGGTGGAGTGCCTGTTTCTGGATGACCCCGTGGAGTGACTGCTGGGAGCAGCGTTGCAGTGCATTGTGAGCCAGACGGCGATGGGCCCTCCACTCCTCACTGTAGTCCCCCAGAGAGATGGAGCGGCCTCCTCCTGACACCACGTCTCCTGAGAGACAGGTAGAGAGGGAGGGAGAGGGGTAGAGGGAGGGAGGGAGAGAGAGAGAGACAGGTAGAGAGGGAGGGAGAGGGGTAGAGGAAGGGAGGGAGAGAGAGAGAACGGTAGGTATGGAGAGAGACAGGTAGAGAGGGAGGGAGAGGGGTAGAGGGAGGGAGGGAGAGAGAGAGACAGGTAGAGAGGGAGGGAGAGGGGGTAGAGGAAGGGAGGGAGAGAGAGAGAATGGTAGGTATGGAGAGAGAGAGAGAGGGAGGGAGAGGGGTAGAGGGAGGGAGAGAGAGACGGTAGGTAGGGAGAGAGACAGGTAGAGAGGGAGGAAGAGGGGTAGAGGGAGGGAGGGAGAGAGAGAGAACGGTAGGTAGGGAGAGAGACAGGTAGAGAGGGAGGGAGAGAAAGAGAGGGAGGGAGAGATGGAGGGAGCGATGAGGGAGGGTGGGGCGAAATGGAGGGCGGAGAAAGAGAGTGAGGTGAAGGGTAAATCATTTTAATCAAAGCACTGTTGGCTCAGAGTAACAGAAGGGAGTGATGGTTGCTGGGAATACTCGGGTGGTTCTAATAATGTGTTCTTTACCGGTGTAAGAATGTGGTCTCCCAGCAAAGTCAGACCATTTCTTCACCAAGGCTTCTCTGATGATGTCACCACTGTTTAATACCACCATGGCTGCAGCGAACACAATATACAGAGTCAAGACAAAAGTACTGTAATACCGAAACCATGAACATACTTAGGATATTACATTTATAAACAACTATTCTAACTGTCTTGAAACAGAGTTAACTTGAGTCACTTGCTTGGAAGTTATCAATGACGCAGATAAAAACAAAAGGTGAGTTAAATGTAGATAATGATAATGAAGTGACATCATTACTGGTGTTGCCACACTTGAGGCGGTAGATATTGCCATAGCGACGTGCCAGGGAGGTCAGGTGACTGGGCAGGTGGTCGTGTGCCAGCTCCAGCATGTTGCCCAGCAGAGGGAGAGAGAGAGGGCCAGGGAGAGAGGGAGAGAGAGAACGGGGAAAGAATTGATAGAGAGAGTACAGAAGTCTAGACCCAACAGCTTGGGGTGGAGGAGGTGGAGAAGATAGGTTGGTTGTCATTCTCTTCAGAATGTTACTGTTGACCTCATCAAACTGTTGCTAATCAAACGAAGCCACATCCCCATATGGAAAATCACTTGTCCTTTGACTATTTACAGTGATGGAAAAAAGTATTTGATCCCCTGCTGATTTTGTACGTTTGCCCACTGACAAAGAAATGATCAGTCTATAATTTTTATGGTAGGTTTATTTGAACAGTGAGAGACAGAATAACAACAAAAAAATCCAGAAAAACGCATGTCAAAAATGTTATAAATTGATTTGCCTTTTTAATGAGGGAAATAAGTATTTGACCCCCTCTCAATCAGAAAGATTTCTGGCTCCCAGGTGTCTTTTATACAGGTAACAAGCTGAGATTAAGAGCACACTCTTAAAGGGAGTGCTCCTAATCTCAGTTTGTTACCTGTATAAAAGACACCTGTCCACAGAAGCAATCAATCAATCAGATTCCAAACTCTCCACCATGGCCAAGACCAAAGAGCTCTCCAAGGATGTCAGGGACAAGATTGTAGACCTAAACAAGGCTGGAATGGGCTACAAGACCATCGCCAAGCAGCTTGGTGAGAAGGTGGCAACAGTTGGTGCGATTATTCGCAAATGGAAGAAACACAAAAGAACTGTCAATCTCCCTCGGCCTGGGGCTCCATGCAAGATCTCACCTCGTGGAGTTGCAATGATCATGAGAACGGTGAGGAATCAGCCCAGAACTACACGGGAGGATCTTGTCAATGATCTCAAGGCAGCTGGGACCATAGTCACCAAGAAAATAATTGGTAACACACTACGCCGTGAAGGACTGAAATCCTGCAGCGCCCGCAAGGTCCCCCTGCTCAAGAAAGCACATATACATGCCCGTCTGAAGTTTGCCAATGAATGAATGATTCAGAGGAGAACTGGGTGAAAGTATTGTGGTCAGATGAGACCAAAATTGAGCTCTTTGGCATCAACTCAACTCGCCGTGTTTGGAGGAGGAGGAATGCTGCCTATGACCCCAAGAACACCATCCCCACCGTCAAACATGGAGGTGGAAACATTATGCTTTGGGGGTGTTTTTCTGCTAAGGGGACAGGACAACTTCACCGCATCAAAGGGACGATGGACGGGGCCATGTACCGTCAAATCTTGGGTGAGAACCTCCTTCCCTCAGCCAGGGCATTGAAAACAGCATGACAATGACCCAAAACACACGGCCAAGGCAACAAAGGAGTGGCTCAAGAAGAAGCACTTTAAGGTCCTGGAGTGGCCTAGCCAGTCTCCAGACCTTAATCCCATAGAAAATCTGTGGCGGGAGCTGAAGGTTCGAGTTACCAAACGTCAGCCTCAAAACCTTAATGACTTGGAGAAGATCTGCAAAGAGGAGTGGGACAAAATCCCTCCTGAGATGTGTGCAAACCTGGTGGGCAACTACAAGAAACGTCTGACCTCTGTGATTGCCAACAAGGGTTTTGCCACCAAGTACTAAGTCATGTTTTGCAGAGGGGTCAAATACTTATTTCCCTCATTAAAATGCAAATCAATTCATAAAAATGTTGACATGCGTTTTTCTGGATTTCTTTGTTGTTATTCTGTCTCTCACTGTTCAAATAAACCTACCATTAAAATTATAGACTGATCATTTCTTTGTCAGTGGGCAAACATACAAAATCAGCAGGGGATCAAATACTTTTTTCCCTCACTGTACAGTGAGATTTACATAAGGCCTATTCATAGCCTAAAGCAGCTTATGAGATAGATTGTTGAACAGATTGTCCTAGACCACAACGATAATAGCCTTGAAGGGGCAATCAGCAGTTACTACATCCATGATATGTATGGTATTAATGATGTGTACCCATTTATTCTTAAAGGATATAACTTATAAATGCCTTAATGAGCTTAGTTCCACAGTCGTACCCCATTAGAACCCAAAATATAAGATTGTTTTATTCCGATGTTTGTAAACAAAGTAAAAGTAAACAAACACTGTATAGCTTCAAAACTTGGATAAAACTATACTGTTGATATCATGGATAGCTCTGTCTATGAATTTGAGAGAGATTACATTTCTCCAGCCACATCTCTCCGTTTTTTACCAAAACAGAGGCGGGGAGATGGCTTTGTTATTGTTTCAGCAGCTAATTGTCCCTTTAACTGTAGGACATAGACTGTACAGTACATCAAGGAAGAAAGAACATTGGATTGATTACCTGCTGATCGACATCCATTGGGATCTCCCTGTGTAACTTTGTCTCTTTTCCCAGGGAGGTAGATCAGTAGTATCCATAACAATGTAAGCATGACCACAGCACCCACACTCAGCATTGACACATGCACTGTCATTATGCAGGCTTTAAGTGTCACTCTCCCTGTCCCAAAAAAATCCCTTCCCTTTTATACAGGACTCTTCACACCCCCTGCATGTGCCACTCCTCTTCAGTGTTGGCATGGCCCTGCTCAAGGATGGGTAAATATTGTCTTGTCTTGACCCTCTGGAGAACCAGCTATTATTTCAATGTATTTATTTGGTGGGAAAAAAACAACAGCTGAGAAATTGTACCATGGCCGAAAACCTTGGATAACTCGGTAACATGTTGACCTGACACACCAAAGCACTGAAGGTCTTTGGCTTCTTGTCATGGTGCAACTGGGTGGAAATATCACTCTACGTTGGAGGATGATTGAAGTCCTTTGGTCAACAGAGGTTAGGTTGCATCAAGGCAGGGTCTTTCTGAAGGACGTGATTTTAAAGAGGATGATGTTTACTTTGCTGGAGAGACTCAGATAGGAACAGAGGTGGAACATACTGTGCCTTCGGAAAGTATTCAGACCCCTTGACTTTTTCCACATTTTGTTACGTTACAGCCTTATTCTAAAATTGATTAAATAAAACAATTTCTTCATCAATCTACACACAATATCCCATAATGACGAAGTGAAAACAGGTTTTTAGAATCTTTTGCTAATTTATTACAAATAAAAAACAGAAATACCTTATTTACATAAGTATTCAGACCCTTTGCTATGAGACTCGAAATTGAGCTCAGATGTATCCTGTTTCCATTGATCGTCCTTGAGATGTTTCTACAACTTGTTTGGAGTCCACCTGTGGTAAATTCAATTGAATGGACATGATTTGGAAAGGCACACACCTGTCTATATAAGGTCCCGCAGTTGACAGTGCATGTCAGAGCAAAAACCAAGCCATGAGATGGAAGGAATTGTCCGTAGAGATCTGAAACAAGATTGTGTCAAGGCACAGATCTGGGGAAGGGTACCAAAACATTGAAGGTCTCCAAGAACACAGTGGCCTCCATCATTCTTAATTGAAAGAAGTTTGGAACCACCAAGACTCTTCCTAGAGCTTGCTGCCCGGCCAAACTGAGCAATCGGGGGAGAAGGGCCTTGGTCAGGGAGGTGACCAAGAACCCTATGGTCACTCTGACAGAGTTCTAGAGTTCCTCTGTGGAGATGGGAGAACCTTCCAGAAGGACAACCATCTCTGCAGCACTCCACCAATCAGGCCTTTATGGTTGAGTGGCCAGACAGAAGCCACTCCTCAGTAAAAGGCATATGACAGCCAACTTGGAGTTTGCCAAAAGGCACCTAAAGACTCTCAGACCATGAGAAACAAGATTCTCTGGTCTGATGAAATCAAGACTGAACTCTTTGGCCTGAATGCCAAGCGTCACATCTGGAGGAAACCTGGCACCACCAGAGGCAGGGAAAGGGAGACTAGTCAGGATCGAGGCAAAGATGAACGGAGCAAAGTACAGAGAGATCCTTGATGAAAACCTGCTCCAGAGTGCTCAGGACCTCAGACTGGGGCGACAAGTCTCTGAATGTCCTTGAGTGGCCCAGCCAGAGCCCGGACTTGAACCCGATTGAACATCTCTGGAGAGACCTGAAAATAGCTGTGCAGCAACGCTCCCCATCCAACCTGACAGAGCTTAAGAGGATCTGCAGAGAAGAATGGGAGAAACTCCCCAAATACAGGTGTGCCAAGCTTGTAGCGTCATACTCAAGAAGACTCGAGACTGTAATTGCTGCCAAAGGTGTTTCAACAAAGTACTGAGTAAAGGGTCTGAATACTTATGTAAATGTGATATTTCATTTTTTATTTTTTATAAATTAGCAAATATTTCCAAAAACCTGTTTTTGCTTTGTCATTATGGGGTATTGTGTGTAGATTGATGAGGGAAATAAACAATTTAATCAATTTTAGTATAAGGCTGTAACGTAACAAAATGTGGAAAAAGTCAAGGGGTCTGAATACTTTCCGAAGGCACTGTACACAGTATGAGTTCACGTAGAAGTAAGTAAAAAGAAGGGACCAAAGTATCACATTGCAAAATATTAATATAAATAATTAAAGGCAATTTGAAAAAGAAATGTTTTCAGCTGAGTTTTTGAGGATCCGTTTTGAGAAAGATCTACACAATCCTCTCTCTTCCTCCCCTCTCTCATCACTCACTTTCTTCACTCTATCCTTTCCTCTCTCTCTTCCATCTCCTCTTCCTCTCTTCCATCTCCTCTTCCTCTCTTCCATCTCCTCTTCCTCTCCACTGCTCTGTTGTTCCTGTGTCTGGGCTGCAGTCCTCAGAGTCTGTAGAGACGCCCGGTCTCTTCTCCTGGTCTTCATGTTCACAGTGATCACAGTGCATGTTCCCAGCAGAACAGCCCAGCAATGACGGGAACACTGCATAGAAAGTTGAATCGACACCTAAGGGATCTCTCTCATCGTAAATCAGATGGGTCTTAGTCATTGACACACACACGTTTTCATAGATGACAGCACACCAGTACTCCCCGCTGTCCTCCAGTGAGAGGTTAGAGAGCACCAAAAAGGAGTGAGGACTAGACGCATTCATTCGGCCCTCAAAATCCTCAAGTCTGTACCATACAACCTCAGCAGGCTGAGTGAGATCAGCGTTACAGCCAAGAGCAGCTTCCCTTCCCTCTGAGAAGAACTCTGTGTGTAACTCAGACTTGTAGCACACCAGCAGGTCACAGTATTGAAGAATCCTGGAACCCCTAAAACATACAGTATATAGAAGCCTGTGTGGTTCAGCATCAGTGATGGGATGACCAGGGTGTAATTCCCTGACACTCTTCCATCCACCATGTACATCTGCTTCCCTAGGCCAGTGAGGTTTTCCTCACCCTCAGAGTTTTGAGACGGGTATTCTAACTCTACATCTCCGAGTGGAGTTTGCCAGTATGCAAACTCTTCTCCACTGGAGTCAGTGTTAAAGCAAGGCAGTGCAGCCTTTTCTCCCAATGAACGATGGAGATACATTGCCTCAGGCCTCACCTCCATCAACTCTCTGTAAACACATTGCTGGGGCTCCAGTACCAGGCAAACTAAAGATACCTCGTCTGCAACGGTGAAGTTGGTGATACGTAGAGAGGAGCTGTTCTCAACCATTTGCCATTACATTTCATCCTCCAAGAAAGGTGCTAGGGAACTAATGTTGTACCAAATATTCAAATAAAAACACTGGACGGTCACATTGTCACCACCCCTTGCCGTCCCACACAACAGGTCTACTGTCTCTCCTAACCAGATACATTGCACAACTGGCTTCCTGCCTGTAGTTCTGCAAATGGTGAGGTCTATGCTCTTCTGGTTGGACCCCGTGCCATTTGTCCAGCACTCCACCTTGTAACGCCCAGAGTCTAACTAAGTGAGGTTGTGGATCTGGAGATAAGAAATGTTCCTCAGATTCACAGATAGCTTTAGACGATCCTGTAAGTCTGCATCCAGGGTGGAATTCTCAGGTGAAGGGTTAGAAGTGATCCATAGCAGCAGTCTCTCTTCAACTGAGGATCTGGTGATAGCAAGACTCATGTCCCAAATGACACCTTATTCCCTTTATAGTGCACTACTATTGACCAGAGCCATATGGGCCCTGATCAAAAGTAGTGGACTATAAAGGGAACAGGGTGCCTTTTGGGATCCATGGCATGTGAGGCTGAGGTCAAGTCCCAAAAGGCATGCTATTCCCTTTATAGTCCACTACTGCTTTTCCTCTCAAAGTTACTGACAGGAGTTGTGGAAAAGGAGTGTTCTTCACCTTGTCCTCTAATTTCATAGGCATCATATGTTTCTTGGTCCGCAAGGTTGATTCTGATTAGAACGGCCAGTAGAATGCTGGGCTTTGTGACTGAAGCCATTCTGATTAGAACGGCCAGTAGAATGCTGGGCTTTGTGACTGAAGCCATTCTGCTGCAAAATGTCTGTTCACTGGTTGGAACACACTCAGTCTGTGCTTCTGTGGTAAGACGTGACAAGCCAATAGCTTCATATGCTCAGCCTCACTTATCTTTCCCCTGGATGCTGCAGTGCTAGAGACCTCATGGCGTTGAGCTCCATATCGACATATCTTCTTTCCTGTGAATCGTTGGTAGATGGACATTTCAGAGCAGAGTGTGCTGAGTTGTTAGATCAGTAACTTAAAGGCTATTGGAGGAGAGAGAAGTGAATTAGATTGTGTTAGATTGTCACTGATTGAAAATGCTGATGGTGACAGAAACACACCTGGGATGTGTAGCCTCAGTTTGTGTAGGTGGGTTTGGGTCTGTGCCCCGAATGGCACCCTATTTTCCATAGGCCTTATAGACCATATTCCCTATGGGCCCTGGTCAAAAGTACAAAATACAAAGAGCTCCACCGAGCTAATCTAACCTCCACAATAAACAATCACACACAAAGACAAGGGGGCAGAGGGAACACTTATACAGGTACTGATGAGGAGATATGAACCAGGTGTGTGATATAAACAAGACAAAACAAATGGAATGATGAGATGAGGAGCGGCAGTGGCTAGAAGGCCGGTGATGACGAACGCCGAAGCCTGCCCGAACAAGGAGAGGAGGCAGCTTCGGAGGAAGTCATGACAGTAATGATGATTTCACCATCTTATTACTGATTACTAACCTGTCCGAGGCCATCTCCTGCACTCTCTCTCTTCTTGTCTAAATATTTCAAATCAATTCACAAAATACTATCTGTGCACAGAACTTAAATATGTGAAAGAATCATGTCTAGCAAAGGTGGTCCGGTGAACTACTCATGCATGATGTGTAACCTTGCCCGAGACCTGAAGAACTGTGTTAGCAGATTGAGATAATTCCTATGATGTCAGGCACACACACAAGCACCACTCACATAGTTGAGTACAAAAAACCCATCTCCATCCAGGCATTCATTTACCTCATTTATTCCAATAGAGTGAGACAGTGCATATTTTATTACAGTAGTAGTGGGGTGGGAAACCTTTGTGTTGTGTATCAGGTAGAGATGCTTTGGGGTCAGAACAGTACCTTTGTGATGTGCATCAGGTAGAGATGCTTTGGGGTCAGAACAATACCTTTGTGATGTGCATCAGGTAGAGATGCTTTGGGGTCAGAACAGTACCTTTGTGATGTGCATCAGGTAGAGATGCTTTGGGGTCAGAACAGTACCTTTGTGATGTGCATCAGGTAGAGATGCTTTGGGGTCAGAACAGTACCTTTGTGATGTGCATCAGGTAGAGATACTTTGGGGTCAGAACAATACCTTTGTGATGTGCATCAGGTAGAGATGCTTTGGGGTCAGAACAGTACCTTTGTGATGTGCATCAGGTAGAGATGCTTTGGGGTCAGAACAGTACCTTTGTGATGTGCATCAGGTAGAGATGCTTTGGGGTCAGAACAATACCTGTGTCATGTGCATCAGTTAGAGATGCTTTGGGGTCAAACAGTAGAACAATCATTGAGTTTGAGACGGTAAGAGTTGGGTCATAAAACAAAACAGTACAATACAAAATGCTGCAATCACAAATATTTTCTGTCTACTAGTACAACTGAGAGAGACAGCATGATAAAGGTACAGAGCAGGAGCCTGGTGCACTGCACTGTACAGGACAAGTACAGACTGATAAGCTGTCTGTCGTGACGGCTGTTAGGACCACTGGACATGCAAGGTGAGGCAGAATTTGAGATGCAGGAAGTGTGCCATCCACACGTTTATGGTCTCTTGGCGCTCCATTTCTCTGTTTCTCAAAGGAAGGGTTTTAGGGGTGGGCGAGTCAGAGGACAGTCTTAGCCGTGGGTTGTAACGGAGAACCCGGCCGGTCTGAACTTCATCTCAGTAAAGGGAATGGACGAGTCTTTGCCTTTCCAGTCTATCCACACCACACCCTGTAACACAGCACATGCAGTTAAGTCACAGTTGACAGAAAAAAACGTTTTTTTGTTGTTTATTTAACTTAAAAAGATAAAACACTGTGCTGCCTTAAAAGTTACGTTAATTTAGTAGATTAAGTTGAGTTGACAAAACTTAAATTCAGTTACATTAGTTGATAGGAGTTGATAGGAGTTGATACAACTTCAAATAAGAAGTCTGTTCAAATCATAGAGATAGATAGAGGACTAGTGCCAAAAAGCCTGTTTTAGCATGGGGCAGCGCCTTTGAGAAATGTCACCATTTTTAAGTAGTCAACTGGGTGGGACTTCCTATGGGTTAATGAAGGATCACATAATTCCATCTGGGTCATCAGGAAAGATCAGCCAATGAATTATACATGAGCAAACATTCCATAACTGCAGGTCGCAGTAAATCGTCAACCTTGGCTTTACGCCAGTTCAAACAACACACTCCAGGTGGCAGTATGCACCCTTTCAGTTTGTTTACCAACTCATATAAGTAGTAGAATAAGAAAATGGACCACTTCAAAATGGAGATGGCCTCAACGGTGCTGCCCGTGCGCTCACAGACACCATAATTGGACAGACACAAAGAAGAGCCCTCTATCATTCTCTATGGTTAAAATTGAAACACTCAAGATGTGGTGCAGTGTTTATAATCAAAATGTCAAAGCAATGAGAGTTGACGAGAGAAGCACTTAGTGGGATGATACTGATACTAGTCGTACCTGGTTGTTGCTGTTGGTGCCATAGAGGCCGTTGAGGTTGGTCTTGTAACAGTTTTTGTACCACCAGCCGCCCATGTAGGCCCTGGCACAGTGGATGCCCAGGGGGTGGGGTTCCTTGTCTCTGGTGGAGAATGGGCGCCCGTTGTGGTATCTCATGGAGTCACCTTATAGACGTGTTGGGGAAGAAAGAAAGAAGGATCATTCAGGATTTGTAGAGGGAGGGCCGAATCCTACCTTCCACTTTAGACAAAATTTCACTTTAGTGAAAATGTGACTTATGTGAAGGTGATTGACCTCAAATTGAATATTTGTTTGTGAGCCTATTTGAGTTTTGGTTCCTCAACCTTAAGCACCTACTTTGCTAGGTTCTGTCCTCACATTCTATCTTGGCTAGTGTACATGGAAATGATTTTCCTTTCTCATCAGTCTTCCGTTTCCCCTCCATCCCTCCCCTCTTACCTGCAGTGCCAGTGTAGCCAGACACCTCGATGGCGTAGTGTTTGGCCTCTGAGTCGATGGTGAAGCTGGAGTAGTGGGCATAGGCCGTATCATTGCCTGAACCTAGGTCCACTCTCAGGGTCACTGGGCCCATGCTGGTCAGGTTGTGAAGCAGCTCATTACCTGGATGGATGGATTAAAAATAGAGAGAGAAGATTAGGACATTATTTAAAACATATACTGTATGTTCAAACTGTGAGCTGTAGAGTACATACTGTAAGCTTTGGTAGTAGCCTCCCTTTTGATGCACTTAGCAGGGCTGGGGTCAATTCCATTTCAATAGCGAGGGTGCATAAAGAAGGAGGAATTCAGATATGCCGTCATTGTTTTAGCATTACCCACAGAGTTTTTAAACTACGTGGCGCGACATGGCTCAATGTGCCAGTTAATCAGCACAATCGACTTTTTCCTGGGATTTTTCCCCAAATTGCCGCTGTCTTGGAGCTAGAATTGGGATCAAGTTTACTGACGCTAATACAGATACCAAACAAGAATAATGGAAACCACTGGTATAATATGGCGAACTTAGCAAATTAGGCATTTGTGGTAAGTACATGGGGGCCGCAATCTTTATGCATGTCCTCTATTCAGTCAAGTAGACAGAAATTCCTTTCAAATTTTTCTCATAGAGAAGCATTAAAGAAAATTGGAAGAGGAATTTATGTTTACTTCCTGAATTTACTGAAATTCTAATAGAACTTGACCCCAACCCTGAACTACAGTTCTGCGCTTTCCTGTTTGTCCTCTTCTGAGGACTTTGAGTGGATCAGCAGCATTGAGCCAAACCTTACCGAGCCAGAACTCCTCGCTGAGGTTTCCAAAGCCGTTGGTGTAGTCACTCCAGGTTCTGTAGAAATCTGCCTTCCCGTTCATTCTCCTCTGGAACACCTACAGTAAGCAAGACATTCACAAAGCTCATATTGGAAAACTGACCATAGAAAATAAATGTGCACATTTATAGCCATTCTACCATTCCCCCACGTACTATGTCCAATAAAATTCAGCTGATGATTCAATCCCATTCAAACCAGAGAGAGAGAGAGAGAGAGAGAGAGAGAGAGAGAGAGAGAGAGAGAGAGAGAATGTGTCTTACCGTCCAGCCGCCTCCCTCAGTCTCCATGTCACAGTAGACTCTGACTGTCTTCCCTTCCTTGCCCTCTGGGTATAGATCCACCTCTCCTGACTGGAGCACGCCATTCAGCAGCTCCTGGGAACACTCCGTGGGGAACGGGAAGCGCAGTTTTCCTGAGACAAGGGGACACAATTACTATACAAGTACTATATTCTCTGTAAAAGATAAATAACCCCGCTGCCTTAAAATGTTAAGTTATGTCAACTCAGTACGTTGAGTTGATGAAATGGAGAGATTAATGTGGAAAGATACTTTTTGAAATTCACTGCTGGTCTGTAACACCTACCTGTGATAAACTCAGTGGTGACAATAGATGTGTACTGTCCCTCTCTCTCTCCCTGTACCAGCACCGTGTACTTAGACATAGAGAACAGTCCAGTCAGCTTGTACTCCGTCACCGTGGAGTCCAGAATCACCTCCTGGGAAGACAGAGGACCAGAGAAACAGCTTTTTTTTTTTTCTTTTTACCTTTTTACCTCATGTACTGTTGTTTCACCTCATATAGGCTGTGTCCTAAATGGCGCCCTATTTCCTATATAGTGTACTACTATTGACAATGGGTCCTGTTCAAAAGTAGTGCACTATAGGAATATGGTCAGTTGGGACCTAGTCATAGTATACAGATGCAGGATCTTAATTTGATAAGAAATTCTAAAATTGTAGTGTATTTGAGGTTTAAAAAGGCTTCTGATGTTTGTAATTTCCACTTTAAAATTTCAGGCTTGATTTTCCCTTACGAAAAATGTATCAACCCCTATAGAAATGTCCATTAATTATAATAGACATAATTCACATTTCCTGTTGCGGCAGGATTCTTTTCTTGCTGTAGCAAATTGGCTCAAATTAAGATCCTACATCTGTAGCATTGGTATACTATATACAGTAGTAGCAGTATAGTTGTGGTATTGAGTACATATGAATGTACAAGCAAGTATCATACGAGGAATAAAGCTCACCTTGGCCTCCTCTCCTGCCGTCTGATAGGTCACTCTATAGTTACTGAATGCAACACTGGGGGCTTTCCATGATACAACAGCAGAACGAGCGCCCACCTCACCGGCCTTTACAGCTGAAGGACAAACCATCACACATACAGGTACTTTCTGTCCTGGTTATTTTCCATATACAATAGGACCTCAGAAATATGAACATGTCGGGAATAGAGGTCGTTTGGCGCGCTGAAATGTTTGTAACTTTGACCGGTCAGTCCGTATCTCTGAGCTTCAAATCTTTGAGGTTCTATGCTGTAGTTACATGTGATTTTCTGCATGTCAGTGTGTTTTTCCCCCTATGTACTCACCACTGGCAGTTGTGAAGGTGGTAGTGATGGCTGTGCTCTGCAGGCTGTCTTTCTGGCTCAGGGCTTTGACTGTGTACAGGGTGGCTCTCTGCAGCCCTCTCAGCTGGTGCTCTACTGAGTTACCAGACACCATCACTGTCACTGTTACATTAGGAGCTGTGGGAGAGACGAGGGAGGAGGGACAGGGAACACAACTTAGACTAAATCACAGCTTGGAACGGGAATAGAGCAGTATACAGTACATCGTACAGGTGTAGTTATACTAGCTATGGTACATGGTATGTATATACCTTAGGAGGTTGGTGGCACCTTAATTGGGGAGGACGGGCTCGTGGTAATGGCTGGAGCGGAATGAGTGGAATGGTATCAAACACATGGTTTCTATGTGTTTGATGCCATTCCATTTGCGCCGTTCCAGCCATTATTATGTGCAGTCCTCCCCTCAGCAGCCTCCACTAGTTATACTACTGTATATATGTTTACTATATCTTTTCATCAGGAAATGATACCACACTCACTTTTTGCAGACTCATAACTGAGGATGAAAAGGTCTACTTTTCCCATGGCGGGGGTCCATTGCAGCACTGCCTTGGTGTCTGTTATGTTAATTGCTTGGAGAACGGTTGGAGGGGCAGGCACTGCAGTCCAAAGACAATGTGGTGTACATCATTAATTTTGAAGAAAAAAAAAGATGCCTTTATGTCATGTTTTAAAATACTTAATTGTTGTCATATTGCAGAGCAAGACAACTGAAACTGTGGGTAAAAAAAAAGGCAAATGCACTCTAGATCATTTTGCACTACACGTCCAAAGCAGAATGCATGATGATGTACTGTAATGGTGATCTAGGTAAGTGTGCAGTACCTGTGGTGATGATGGCAGTGAGGGGATCACTCTCTCTCTTCCCCATGGTGGACATCACACTGACCTCATAAGTGGCCCCTGAGGACAGCTTGGACAGAGACACATGGGACTGCAGGGAATCCACAGACACAGAACCACTCTCTCCTATCAGGATGAGAGACAGACACAGAACCACTCTCTCCTGTCATGATGAGGGACAGACACAGAGCCATTCTCTCCTGTCATGATTAGAGACAGACACAGAACCACTCTCTCCTGTCAGGATGAGAGACAGACACAGAACCACTCTCTCCTGTCATGATGACAGACAGACACAGAACCACTCTCTCCTGTCAGGATGAGAGACAGACACAGAACCACTCTCTCTTGTCATGATGACAGACAGACATAGAGCCATTCTCTCCTGTCATGATTAGAGACAGACACAGAACCACTCTCTCCTGTCAGGATGAGAGACAGACACAGAACCACTCTCTCCAGTCATGATTAGAGACAGACACATAACTACTCTCTCCCATCATGATGAGAGACAGACACAGAACCACTCTCTCCTGTCATGATGAGGGACAGACACAGAACCACTCTCTCCTGTCATGATGAGAGACAGACACATAACCACTCTCTCCTGTCATGACAGACAGACACAGAACCACTCTCTCCTGTCATGATGAGGGACATACACAGAACCACTCTCTCCTGTCATGATGAGAGACAGACACAGAACCACTCTCTCCTGTCATGATTAGAGACAGACACAGAAACACTCTCTCCTGTCATGATGTGAGACAGACACAGAACCACTCTCTCCTGTCATGATGAGAGACAGACACAGAACCACTCTCTCCTGTCATGATGAGGGACAGACACAGAACCACTCTCTCCTGTCATGATGAGAGACAGACACAGAACCACTCTCTCCTGTCATGACAGACAGACAGACACAGAACCACTCTCTCCTGTCATGATGAGAGACATACATAGAACCACTCTCTCCTGTCATGATGAGTGACAGACACAGAACCACTCTCTCCTGTCATGATTAGAGACAGACACAGAACCATTCTCTCCTGTCAGGATGAGAGACACAGAACCACTCTCTCCTGTCATGACAGACAGACACAGAACCACTCTCTCCTGTCACGATGAGAGACAGACACAGATCGACTCTCTCCTGTCATGATGAGAGACAGACACAGAACCACTCTCTCCTGTCATGATGAGAGACAGACACAGAACCACTCTCTCCTGTCATGACAGACAGACAGACAGACACAGAACCACTCTCTCCTGTCATGATGAGACAAAGACACAGAACCACTCTCTCCAGTCATGATTAGAGACAGACACAGAACCACTCTCTCCTGTCATGATGAGGGACATACACAGAGCCACTCTCTCCTGTCATGATGAGAGACAGACACAGAACTACTCTCTCCTGTCATGATGAGAGACAGACACAGAACCACTCTCTCCTGTCATGATGAGGGACAGACACAGAACCACTCTCTCCTGTCATGATGAGAGACAGACACAGAACCACTATCTCCTGTCATGACAGACAGACACAGAACCACTCTCTCCTGTCATGATGAGAGACAGACACATATCCACTCTCCTGTCATGATGAGAGACAGACACAGAACCACTCTCTCCTGTCATGATGAGAGACAGACACAGAACCACTCTCTCCTGTCATGACAGACAGACAGACACAGAACCACTCTCTCATGTCATGATGAGACAAAGACACAGAACCACTCTCTCCAGTCATGATTAGAGACAGACACAGAACCACTCTCTCCTGTCATGATGACAGACAGACACAGAACCACTCTCTCCTGTCATGATGACAGACAGACACAGAACCACTCTCTCCTGTCATGATGAGAGACATACACAGAACCACTCTCTCTTGTCATGATGAGAGACAGACACAGAACCACTCTCTCCTGTCATGACAGACAGACACAGAACCACTCTCTCCTGTCATGATGAGGGACATACACAGAACCACTCTCTCTTGTCATGATGAGAGACAGACACAGAACCACTCTCTCCTGTCATGACAGACAGACACAGAATGACTCCCTCCTGTCATGATGAGAGACAGACACAGAACCACTGTCTCCTGTCATGATGAGAGACAGACACAGATCCACTCTCTCCTGTCATGATGAGAGACAGACACAGAACCACTCTGTCTGTCATGATGAGAGACAGACACAGAACCACTCTCTCCTGTCATGATGTGAGACAGACACAGAACCACTCTCTCCTGTCATGATGAGAGACAGACACAGAACCACTCTCTCCTGTCATGATGAGGGACAGACACAGAACCACTCTCTCCTCTCATGATGAGAGACAGACACAGAACCACTCTCTCCTGTCATGATGAGAGACAGACACAGAACCACTCTCTCCTGTCATGACAGACAGACAGACACAGAACCACTCTCTCCTGTCATGATGAGACAAAGACACAGAACCACTCTCTCCAGTCATGATTAGAGACAGACACAGAACCAATCTCTCCTGTCATGATGAGGGACATACACAGAACCACTCTCTCCTGTCATGATGAGAGACAGACACAGAACTACTCTCTCCTGTCATGATGAGAGACAGACACAGAACCACTCTCTCCTGTCATGATGAGGGACAGACACAGAACCACTCTCTCCTGTCATGATGAGAGACAGACACAGAACCACTCTCTCCTGTCATGACAGACAGACACAGAACCACTCTCTCCTGTCATGATGAGAGACAGAAACATATCCACTCTCCTGTCATGATGAGAGACAGACACAGAACCACTCTCCTGTCATGATGAGAGACAGACACAGAACCACTCTCTCCTGTCATGACAGACAGACAGACACAGAACCACTCTCTCATGTCATGATGAGACAAAGACACAGAACCACTCTCTCCAGTCATGATTAGAGACAGACACAGAACCACTCTCTCCTGTCATGATGACAGACAGACACAGAACCACTCTCTCCTGTCATGATGACAGACAGACACAGAACCACTCTCTCCTGTCATGATGAGAGACAGACACCGAACCACTCTCTCCTGTCATGATTAGAGACAGACACAGAACCACTCTCTCCTCTCATGATGAGAGACAGACACAGAACCACTCTCTCCTGTCATGATGAGAGACAGACACAGAACCTCTCTCTCCTGTCATGACAGACAGACACAGAACCACTCTCTCCTGTCATGATGAGAGACATACACAGAACCACTCTCTCTTGTCATGATGAGAGACAGACACAGAACCACTCTCTCTTGTCATGATGAGAGACAGACACAGAACCACTCTCTCCTGTCATGACAGACAGACACAGAACCACTCTCTCCTGTCATGATGAGGGACATACACAGAACCACTCTCTCTTGTCATGATGAGAGACAGACACAGAACCACTCTCTCCTGTCATGACAGACAGACACATAATGACTCTCTCCTGTCATGATGAGAGACAGACACAGAACCACTCTCTCCTGTCATGATGAGAGACAGACACAGATCCACTCTCTCCTGTCATGATGAGAGACAGACACAGAACCACTCTGTCTGTCATGATGAGAGACAGACACAGAACCACTCTCTCCTGTCATGATGTGAGACAGACACAGAACCACTCTCTCCTGTCATGATGAGAGACAGACACAGAACCACTCTCTCCTGTCATGATGAGGGACAGACACAGAACCACTCTCTCCTCTCATGATGAGAGACAGACACAGAACCACTCTCTCCTGTCATGATGAGAGACAGACACAGAACCACTCTCTCCTGTCATGATGAGAGACAGACACAGAACCACTCTCTCCTGTCATGACAGACAGACAGACAGACAGACACAGAACCACTCTCTCCTGTCATGATGAGACAAAGACACAGAACCACTCTCTCCAGTCATGATTAGAGACAGACACAGAACCACTCTCTTCTGTCATGATGAGAGACAGACCAGAACCACTCTCTCCAGTCATGATTAGAGACAGACACAGAACCACTCTCTCCTGTCATGATGAGAGACAGACACAGAACCACTCTCTCCAGTCATGATTAGAGACAGACACAGAACCACTCTCTTCTGTCATGATGAGAGACAGACACAGAACCACTCTCTTCTGTCATGATGAGAGACAGACCAGAACCACTCTCTCCTGTCATGATTAGAGACAGACACAGAACCACTCTCTCCTGTCATAATGAGAGACAGACACAGAACCACTCTCTCCTGTCATGATGAGAGACAGACACAGAACCACTCTCTCCTGTCATGATGACAGACACAGAACCACTCTCTCCTGTCATGATGAGGGACAGACACAGAACCACTCTCTCCTGTCATGATGAGAGACAGACACAGAACCACTCTCTCCTGTCATGACAGACAGACAGACAGACACAGAACCACTCTCTCCTGTCATGATGAGACAAAGACACAGAACCACTCTCTCCAGTCATGATTAGAGACAGACACAGAACCACTCTCTTCTGTCATGATGAGAGACAGACACAGAACCACTCTCTCCTGTCATGACAGACAGACAGACAGACAGACAGACAGACAGACACAGAACCACTCTCTCCTGTCATGATGAGACAAAGACACAGAACCACTCTCTCCAGTCATGATTAGAGACAGACACAGAACCACTCTCTTCTGTCATGATGAGAGACAGACCAGAACCACTCTCTCCAGTCATGATTAGAGACAGACACAGAACCACTCTCTCCTGTCATGATGAGAGACAGACACAGAACCACTCTCTCCTGTCATGATGAGAGACAGACACAGAACCACTCTCTCCTGTCATGATGAGAGACAGACACAGAACCACTCTCTCCTGTCATGATGAGAGACAGACACAGAACCACTCTCTCCTGTCATAATGAGAGACAGACACAGAACCACTCTCTCCTGTCATGATGAGAGACAGAAACAGAACCACTCTCTCCTGTCATGATGAGAAACAGACACAGAACCACTCTCTCCTGTCATGATGAGAGACAGACACAGAACCACTCTCTCCTGTCATAATGAGAGACAGACACAGAACCACTCTCTCCTGTCATGATGAGAGACAGACACAGAACCACTCTCTCCTGTCATGATGACAGACACAGAACCACTCTCTCCTGTCATGATGAGGGACAGACACAGAACCACTCTCTCCTGTCATGATGAGAGACAGACACAGAACCACTCTCTCCTGTCATGATGAGAGACAGACACAGAACCACTCTCTTCTGTCATGATGAGAGACAGACCAGAACCACTCTCTCCTGTCATGATTAGAGACAGACACAGAACCACTCTCTCCTGTCATAATGAGAGACAGACACAGAACCACTCTCTCCTGTCATGATGAGAGACAGACACAGAACCACTCTCTCCTGTCATGATGACAGACACAGAACCACTCTCTCCTGTCATGATGAGGGACAGACACAGAACCACTCTCTCCTGTCATGATGAGAGACAGACACAGAACCACTCTCTCCTGTCATGACAGACAGACAGACAGACACAGAACCACTCTCTCCTGTCATGATGAGACAAAGACACAGAACCACTCTCTCCAGTCATGATTAGAGACAGACACAGAACCACTCTCTTCTGTCATGATGAGAGACAGACACAGAACCACTCTCTCCTGTCATGACAGACAGACAGACAGACAGACAGACAGACAGACAGACACAGAACCACTCTCTCCTGTCATGATGAGACAAAGACACAGAACCACTCTCTCCAGTCATGATTAGAGACAGACACAGAACCACTCTCTTCTGTCATGATGAGAGACAGACCAGAACCACTCTCTCCAGTCATGATTAGAGACAGACACAGAACCACTCTCTCCTGTCATGATGAGAGACAGACACAGAACCACTCTCTCCTGTCATGATGAGAGACAGACACAGAACCACTCTCTCCTGTCATGATGAGAGACAGACACAGAACCACTCTCTCCTGTCATGATGAGAGACAGACACAGAACCACTCTCTCCTGTCATAATGAGAGACAGACACAGAACCACTCTCTCCTGTCATGATGAGAGACAGAAACAGAACCACTCTCTCCTGTCATGATGAGAAACAGACACAGAACCACTCTCTCCTGTCATGATGAGAGACAGACACAGAACCACTCTCTCCTGTCATAATGAGAGACAGACACAGAACCACTCTCTCCTGTCATGATGAGAGACAGACACAGAACCACTCTCTCCTGTCATGATGACAGACACAGAACCACTCTCTCCTGTCATGATGAGGGACAGACACAGAACCACTCTCTCCTGTCATGATGAGAGACAGACACAGAACCACTCTCTCCTGTCATGACAGACAGACAGACAGACACAGAACCACTCTCTCCTGTCATGATGAGACAAAGACACAGAACCACTCTCTCCAGTCATGATTAGAGACAGACACAGAACCACTCTCTTCTGTCATGATGAGAGACAGACCAGAACCACTCTCTCCAGTCATGATTAGAGACAGACACAGAACCACTCTCTCCTGTCATGATGAGAGACAGACACAGAACCACTCTCTCCTGTCATGATGAGAGACAGACACAGAACCACTCTCTTCTGTCATGATGAGAGACAGACACAGAACCACTTTCTTCTGTCATGATGAGAGACAGACCAGAACCACTCTCTCCTGTCATGATTAGAGACAGACACAGAACCACTCTCTCCTGTCATAATGAGAGACAGACACAGAACCACTCTCTCCTGTCATGATGAGAGACAGACACAGAACCACTCTCTCCTGTCATGATGAGAGACAGACACAGAACCACTCTCTCCTGTCATGATGAGAGACAGACACAGAACCACTCTCTCCTGTCATGATGAGAGACAGACACAGAACCACTCTCTCCTGTCATAATGAGAGACAGACACAGAACCACTCTCTCCTGTCATGATGAGAGACAGACACAGAACCACTCTCTCCTGTCATGATGAGAGACAGACACAGAACCACTCTCTCCTGTCATGATGAGGGACAGACACAGAACCACTCTCTCCTGTCATGATGAGAGACAGACACAGAACCACTCTCTCCTGTCATGACAGACAGACAGACAGACACAGAACCACTCTCTCCTGTCATGATGAGACAAAGACACAGAACCACTCTCTCCAGTCATGATTAGAGACAGACACAGAACCACTCTCTTCTGTCATGATGAGAGACAGACCAGAACCACTCTCTCCAGTCATGATTAGAGACAGACACAGAACCACTCTCTCCTGTCATGATGAGAGACAGACACAGAACCACTCTCTCCTGTCATGATGAGAGACAGACACAGAACCACTCTCTTCTGTCATGATGAGAGACAGACACAGAACCACTTTCTTCTGTCATGATGATAGACAGACCAGAACCACTCTCTCCTGTCATGATTAGAGACAGACACAGAACCACTCTCTCCTGTCATAATGAGAGACAGACACAGAACCACTCTCTCCTGTCATGATGAGAGACAGACACAGAACCACTCTCTCCTGTCATGATGAGAGACAGAAACAGAACCACTCTCTCCTGTCATGATGAGAAACAGACACAGAACCACTCTCTCCTGTCATGATGAGAGACAGACACAGAACCACTCTCTCCTGTCATGATGAGAGACAGACACAGAACCACTCTCTCCTGTCATGATGAGAGACAGACACAGAACCACTCTCTCCTGTCATGATGAGAGACAGACACAGAACCACTCTCTCCTGTCATGATGAGAGACAGACACAGAACCACTCTCTCCTGTCATGATGAGAGACAGACACAGAACCACTCTCTCCTGTCATGACAGACAGACAGACAGACACAGAACCACTCTCTCCTGTCATGATGAGACAAAGACACAGAACCACTCTCTCCAGTCATGATTAGAGACAGACACAGAACCACTCTCTTCTGTCATGATGAGAGACAGACCAGAACCACTCTCTCCAGTCATGATTAGAGACAGACACAGAACCACTCTCTCCTGTCATGATGAGAGACAGACACAGAACCACTCTCTCCTGTCATGATGAGAGACAGACACAGAACCACTCTCTTCTGTCATGATGAGAGACAGACCAGAACCACTCTCTCCTGTCATGATGAGAGACAGACACAGAACCACTCTCTCCTGTCATAATGAGAGACAGACACAGAACCACTCTCTCCTGTCATGATGAGAGACAGACACAGAACCACTCTCTCCTGTCATGATGAGAGACAGAAACAGAACCACTCTCTCCTGTCATGATGAGAGACAGACACAGAACCACTCTCTCCTGTCATGATGAGAGACAGACACAGAACCACTCTCTCCTGTCATGATGAGAGACAGACACAGAACCACTCTCTCCTGTCATGATGAGAGACAGACACAGAACCACTCTCTCCTCTCATGATGAGAGACAGACACAGAACCACTCTCTCCTGTCATGATGAGGGACAGACACAGAACCACTCTCTCCTGTCATGATGAGAGACAGACACAGAACCACTCTCTCCTGTCATGACAGACAGACAGACAGACACAGAACCACTCTCTCCTGTCATGATGAGACAAAGACACAGAACCACTCTCTCCAGTCATGATTAGAGACAGACACAGAACCACTCTCTTCTGTCATGATGAGAGACAGACCAGAACCACTCTCTCCAGTCATGATTAGAGACAGACACAGAACCACTCTCTCCTGTCATGATGAGAGACAGACACAGAACCACTCTCTCCTGTCATGATGAGAGACAGACACAGAACCACTCTCTTCTGTCATGATGAGAGACAGACACAGAACCACTCTCTTCTTTCATGATGAGAGACAGACCAGAACCACTCTCTCCTGTCATGATTAGAGACAGACACAGAACCACTCTCTCCTGTCATAATGAGAGACAGACACAGAACCACTCTCTCCTGTCATGATGAGAGACAGAAACAGAACCACTCTCTCCTGTCATGATGAGAAACAGACACAGAACCACTCTCTCCTGTCATGATGAGAGACAGACACAGAACCACTCTCTCCTGTCATAATGAGAGACAGACACAGAACCACTCTCTCCTGTCATGATGAGAGACAGACACAGAACCACTCTCTCCTGTCATGATGACAGACACAGAACCAATCTCTCCTGTCATGATGAGGGACAGACACAGAACCACTCTCTCCTGTCATGATGAGAGACAGACACAGAACCACTCTCTCCTGTCATGACAGACAGACAGACAGACACAGAACCACTCTCTCCTGTCATGATGAGACAAAGACACAGAACCACTCTCTCCAGTCATGATTAGAGACAGACACAGAACCACTCTCTTCTGTCATGATGAGAGACAGACCAGAACCACTCTCTCCAGTCATGATTAGAGACAGACACAGAACCACTCTCTCCTGTCATGATGAGAGACAGACACAGAACCACTCTCTCCTGTCATGATGAGAGACAGACACAGAACCACTCTCTCCTGTCATGATGAGAGACAGACACAGAACCACTCTCTCCTGTCATGATGAGAGACAGACACAGAACCACTCTCTCCTGTCATGATTAGAGACAGACACAGAACCACTCTCTCCTGTCATAATGAGAGACAGACACAGAACCACTCTCTCCTGTCATGATGAGAGACAGACACAGAACCACTCTCTCCTGTCATGATGAGAAACAGACACAGAACCACTCTCTCCTGTCATGATGAGAGACAGACACAGAACCACTCTCTCCTGTCATAATGAGAGACAGATACAGAACCACTCTCTCCTGTCATGATGAGAGACAGACACAGAACCACTCTCTCCTGTCATGATGAGGACAGACACAGAACCACTCTCTCCTGTCATGATGAGGACAGACACAGAACCACTCTCTCCTGTCATGATGAGAGACAGACACAGAACCACTCTCTCCTGTCATGATGAGAGACAGACACAGAACCACTCTCTCCTGTCATGATGAGAGACAGACACAGAACCACTCTCTCCTGTCATGATTAGAGACAGACACAGAACCACTCTCTCCTCTCATGATGAGAGACAGACACAGAACCACTCTCTCCTGTCATGATGAGAGACAGACACAGAACCTCTCTCTCCTGTCATGACAGACAGACACAGAACCACTCTCTCCTGTCATGATGAGGGACATACACAGAACCACTCTCTCTTGTCATGATGAGAGACAGACACAGAACCACTCTCTCTTGTCATGATGAGAGACAGACACAGAACCACTCTCTCCTGTCATGACAGACAGACACAGAACCACTCTCTCCTGTCATGATGAGGGACATACACAGAACCACTCTCTCTTGTCATGATGAGAGACAGACACAGAACCACTCTCTCCTGTCATGACAGACAGACACAGAACGACTCTCTCCTGTCATGATGAGAGACAGACACAGAACCACTCTCTCCTGTCATGATGAGAGACAGACACAGATCCACTCTCTCCTGTCATGATGAGAGACAGACACAGAACCACTCTGTCTGTCATGATGAGAGACAGACACAGAACCACTCTCTCCTGTCATGATGTGAGACAGACACAGAACCACTCTCTCCTGTCATGATGAGAGACAGACACAGAACCACTCTCTCCTGTCATGATGAGGGACAGACACAGAACCACTCTCTCCTCTCATGATGAGAGACAGACACAGAACCACTCTCTCCTGTCATGATGAGAGACAGACACAGAACCACTCTCTCCTGTCATGATGAGAGACAGACACAGAACCACTCTCTCCTGTCATGACAGACAGACAGACAGACACAGAACCACTCTCTCCTGTCATGATGAGACAAAGACACAGAACCACTCTCTCCAGTCATGATTAGAGACAGACACAGAACCACTCTCTTCTGTCATGATGAGAGACAGACCAGAACCTCTCTCTCCAGTCATGATTAGAGACAGACACAGAACCACTCTCTCCTGTCATGATGAGAGACAGACACAGAACCACTCTCTCCTGTCATGATGAGAGACAGACACAGAACCACTCTCTTCTGTCATGATGAGAGACAGACACAGAACCACTCTCTTCTTTCATGATGAGAGACAGACCAGAACCACTCTCTCCTGTCATGATTAGAGACAGACACAGAACCACTCTCTCCTGTCATAATGAGAGACAGACACAGAACCACTCTCTCCTGTCATGATGAGAGACAGAAACAGAACCACTCTCTCCTGTCATGATGAGAAACAGACACAGAACCACTCTCTCCTGTCATGATGAGAGAAAGACACAGAACACTCTCTCCTGTCATAATGAGAGACATACACAGAACCACTCTCTCCTGTCATGATGAGAGACAGACACAGAACCACTCTCTCCTGTCATGATGACAGACACAGAACCACTCTCTCCTGTCATGATGAGGGACAGACACAGAACCACTCTCTCCTGTCATGATGAGAGACAGACACAGAACCACTCTCTCCTGTCATGACAGACAGACAGACAGACACAGAACCACTCTCTCCTGTCATGATGAGACAAAGACACAGAACCACTCTCTCCAGTCATGATTAGAGACAGACACAGAACCACTCTCTTCTGTCATGATGAGAGACAGACCAGAACCACTCTCTCCAGTCATGATTAGAGACAGACACAGAACCACTCTCTCCTGTCATGATGAGAGACAGACACAGAACCACTCTCTCCTGTCATGATGAGAGACAGACACAGAACCACTCTCTCCTGTCATGATGAGAGACAGACACAGAACCACTCTCTCCTGTCATGATGAGAGACAGACACAGAACCACTCTCTCCTGTCATAATGAGAGACAGACACAGAACCACTCTCTCCTGTCATGATGAGAGACAGAAACAGAACCACTCTCTCCTGTCATGATGAGAAACAGACACAGAACCACTCTCTCCTGTCATGATGAGAGACAGACACAGAACCACTCTCTCCTGTCATAATGAGAGACAGACACAGAACCACGCTCTCCTGTCATGATGAGAGACAGACACAGAACCACTCTCTCCTGTCATGATGACAGACACAGAACCACTCTCTCCTGTCATGATGAGGGACAGACACAGAACCACTCTCTCCTGTCATGATGAGAGACAGACACAGAACCACTCTCTCCTGTCATGACAGACAGACAGACAGACAGACACAGAACCACTCTCTCCTGTCATGATGAGACAAAGACACAGAACCACTCTCTCCAGTCATGATTAGAGACAGAAACAGAACCACTCTCTTCTGTCATGATGAGAGACAGACCAGAACCACTCTCTCCAGTCATGATTAGAGACAGACACAGAACCACTCTCTCCTGTCATGATGAGAGACAGACACAGAACCACTCTCTCCTGTCATGATGAGAGACAGACACAGAACCACTCTCTTCTGTCATGATGAGAGACAGACACAGAACCACTTTCTTCTGTCATGATGAGAGACAGACCAGAACCACTCTCTCCTGTCATGATTAGAGACAGACATAGAACCACTCTCTCCTGTCATAATGAGAGACAGACACAGAACCACTCTCTCCTGTCATGATGAGAGACAGAAACAGAACCACTCTCTCCTGTCATGATGAGAAACAGACACAGAACCACTCTCTCCTGTCATGATGAGAGACAGACACAGAACCACTCTCTCCTGTCATAATGAGAGACAGACACAGAACCACTCTCTCATGTCATGATGAGAGACAGACACAGAACCATTCTCTCCTGTCATGATGACAGACACAGAACCACTCTCTCCTGTCATGATGAGGGACAGACACAGAACCACTCTCTCATGTCATGATGAGAGACAGACACAGAACCACTCTCTCCTGTCATGACAGACAGACAGACAGACACAGAACCACTCTCTCCTGTCATGATGAGACAAAGACACAGAACCACTCTCTCCAGTCATGATTAGAGACAGACACAGAACCACTCTCTTCTGTCATGATGAGAGACAGACCAGAACCACTCTCTCCAGTCATGATTAGAGACAGACACAGAACCACTCTCTCCTGTCATGATGAGAGACAGACACAGAACCACTCTCTCCTGTCATGATGAGAGACAGACACAGAACCACTCTCTTCTGTCATGATGAGAGACAGACACAGAACCACTCTCTTCTGTCATGATGAGAGACAGACCAGAACCACTCTCTCCTGTCATGATTAGAGACAGACACAGAACCACTCTCTCCTGTCATAATGAGAGACAGACACAGAACCACTCTCTCCTGTCATGATGAGAGACAGAAACAGAACCACTCTCTCCTGTCATGATGAGAAACAGACACAGAACCACTCTCTCCTGTCATGATGAGAGACAGACACAGAACCACTCTCTCCTGTCATAATGAGAGACAGACACAGAACCACTCTCTCCTGTCATGATGAGAGACAGACACAGAACCACTCTCTCCTGTCATGATGACAGACACAGAACCACTCTCTCCTGTCATGATGAGGGACAGACACAGAACCACTCTCTCCTGTCATGATGAGAGACAGACACAGAACCACTCTCTCCTGTCATGACAGACAGACAGACAGACACAGAACCACTCTCTCCTGTCATGATGAGACAAAGACACAGAACCACTCTCTCCAGTCATGATTAGAGACAGACACAGAACCACTCTCTTCTGTCATGATGAGAGACAGACCAGAACCACTCTCTCCAGTCATGATTAGAGACAGACACAGAAACACTCTCTCCTGTCATGATGAGAGACAGACACAGAACCACTCTCTCCTGTCATGATGAGAGACGGACACAGAACCACTCTCTCCTGTCATGATGAGAGACAGACACAGAACCACTCTCTCCTGTCATGATGAGAGACAGACACAGAACCACTCTCTCCTGTCATGATGACAGACACAGAACCACTCTCTCCTGTCATGATGAGGGACAGACACAGAACCACTCTCTCCTGTTATGATGAGAGACAGACACAGAACCACTCTCTCCTGTCATGACAGACAGACAGACAGACACAGAACCACTCTCTCCTGTCATGATGAGACAAAGACACAGAACCACTCTCTCCAGTCATGATTAGAGACAGACACAGAACCACTCTCTTCTGTCATGATGAGAGACAGACCAGAACCACTCTCTCCAGTCATGATTAGAGACAGACACAGAACCACTCTCTCCTGTCATGATGAGAGACAGACACAGAACCACTCTCTCCAGTCATGATTAGAGACAGACACAGAACCACTCTCTTCTGTCATGATGAGAGACAGACACAGAACCACTCTCTTCTGTCATGATGAGAGACAGACCAGAACCACTCTCTCCTGTCATGATTAGAGACAGACACAGAACCACTCTCTCCTGTCATAATGAGAGACAGACACAGAACCACTCTCTCCTGTCATGATGAGAGACAGAAACAGAACCACTCTCTCCTGTCATGATGAGAAACAGACACAGAACCACTCTCTCCTGTCATGATGAGAGACAGACACAGAACCACTCTCTCCTGTCATAATGAGAGACAGACACAGAACCACTCTCTCCTGTCATGATGAGAGACAGATACAGAACCACTCTCTCCTGTCATGATGACAGACACAGAACCACTCTCTCCTGTCATGATGAGGGACAGACACAGAACCACTCTCTCCTGTCATGATGAGAGACAGACACAGAACCACTCTCTCCTGTCATGATGAGGGACAGACACAGAACCACTCTCTCCTGTGCACCAAGACTGCGTCCCAAATGGCACCCTATTCCCTGTATGTCAAATGTAGTGCATTATATAGGGAATAGGGTGCCATTTGGGACACCGGCTATGATTTACACTGAAACAGTGTCAGTGTTTGGGGAGGACGAAGGTCTTTTGGCTGAACAGCTGACAAAAGGGTTGTGAATAAACTATTTTCTTAAGTGTTCAAAGCTTCATCACCTTGTCACTTACAGTAGGTCCCCCCAGTAACTTACCCGTGACCGAGTGAGTGTATGTGATTTTGAAGCCGGAGAGTGTGCTCTTTGGTTTGGACCAGGACACAGAAAGAGAGGCCTCTGTCATGTTACTGAACAGCAGCTCGGTAGGTGGCTCAGGCCCTGCATGGGGAGTAAAGGAATAAGGAAGTGGAGAGGTCAGAAGAGGATCTTTAAAGGAACCTCATATTCATTATCTCCAGCACCACACCAATGTCTACATATGTGAAAACAGCGCGTTTCTATGATCTGTGTGTTAAAAAGATAAGAAGAACGGTCCTAAAAACTGCTTCTCTGTGACATCACAGGGTTGAATTAAAAGTAAGAAAAACTGCGATTTTCAAAACGAGTTTCTAGCCAGAGGGAGGGTATTTTCTTGCTCCCCACGTCACGGCGAATGTCATAGTGTTTTTTAAATGTTTTAACTTTTGATGACGACATCAGGTAGAATTTTGTTCTTTATATTATTTTCTACAAAACGTGGAAATGCGCCGTTTTCACATATGTAGATACTGTTGCTGGAGATAATGAAAATGAGGTTTGAAAAGTGGTGGAATTGCCCTTTAGTGTGAAGGAAAAGGTTAAAAAGTCACTAAAGTCACAGTAGATTTGAAGTATAGAAAATATAGATACAATGGGATATTCTGTCTAGAGACAAGTGATGATTTAGTGCAGCCACAGTTTAAATTGAAAGAGAGACATGCAGACTATCCAATACATGAACAAACACATTGAGTGAAAATATACATTTACTATAGGGGTTATTCATCAAAAGTTATGGTCAGATTTTATGAATAAGTCTCTATGTGGGTTTGGTTCTCCTAATTACCTGTCGTGGCGGTTACTCTGTGAATCTTGGAGCGGGATCCGGGAGCTGTGCCGAATATGTGCAGGGAGTAGTGGGTCTGAGGTCGCAGGTTACTGAACTCCACAGAGCGAACGCTGCCAGGGAGAACAATGGAAACCCTCTTTGTGTGAGCTTTACCTCTGGAGCTACCGGGAGCTTTAGTGGGGAAAGTGATGGTTCCATTAGTGCTCTCACTCTGTTTTTGGATCTCAATGGTGGTGTTGACGACTGCGGCTACTCTGTCCTCTCCCCCAACAGCAGCTGCCTCCTCCGCCTCTTCCTCCTCCTCTTCCTCGCCCTCGGCCCTGTGCTCTCTTCTGGACAAGGTGAAGTTCTTGAACATGGCTGTCGGGGCCGACCATGTGAGGGTGAAGCCGTACGTGGTGATGTTCTGAACCTTCACAGAGCCAAGTCCGCTGCCGACTCCTGTTCCTGCTTTCTTGGTGGTGTCTTTGAAACACTGGATTATTGTTGTCCTGTTGCTGAGGACTTTGACTTCAGAGGTGGTCTCCACAGTGGTCACGTTCACAAGATACTGACTCTTGTGTGGGACTGGCTTCCCTTTGCCTGAGCCTGTCTTCACAGTAGTTTTAGATGTGCCTGAGGAGATGTCAGCCTCTGTCTTATTGCCCTTTGTAAGGGTGATCTTGCCCGTCCCAGCCTTAGTGCTATCAATAGCCAATGACACCTTTGTAATGTTCATAGTCCCCTGAACTAATTTCACCTTTTGCACTGTTTTCTTTCCAGATGTTAGAGTCACATTCTTCTCAGCCAACGTCGACTGCTCCAGAGTCTCTTTTCCTGACCGGGTTTTGTTCACAGACGTCTTCACAGTGCTTAGGGTGACATTGGCTTGTGGCTGGTCTTGGAGGTTGCCAGCTTTAGCATTTGCTTGACCTGCAGATTCTTCCTTAACTGTTGCTTTCAACTTCAGGTCAGGTTTGGACTGCTTCTTTAGAACTGTCGTTTTGCCTTTGCTCTCTTGCTTTCTTCCTCCATGGTGTTTCAACAGAACCTGTCCGACGGTTGGTCGGACCAGTCCAATCTTGGTAGCATTGGAGTGGGTGGAGACTTTTTTTTTTGTTTTAGTGACAGTAACCCCCTGTTTGGCTGGTGTCTTGGTGAGGCCTGTTTTTACACTTGTGGTCACTTTCGTTTTGCTTTTGATGTCACCACCCTCTTTGGCGGCTGTAGGTTTCTTTTGCTCCGTTTTCTTCTGGAAGATGGTTTGGTCTGCTATGGTCTTCTTCCCCTGCAGACTCTCCTTGATAGCATTGCTCTCAGGTGATACCTTCAACGCCACCGTCTCCGCTGTTATCTGGATTTTGTCTTTGGTACCTTCTGGAGATTAGAGAAAAAAAGAGTTGTTCCAATAACCACACTAGCATACCACTTAGAATGAAGCAATGTAAACTCAGCAAAAAAATAAATGTCCTCTCACTGTCAACTGCGTTTATTTTCAGCAAATCTAACGTGTAAATATTTGTATGAACATAACAACATTCAACAACTGAGACATAAACTGAACAAGTTCCACAGACATGTGACTAACAGAAATAGAATAATGTGTCCCTGAACAAAGGGGGGGTCAAAAAAGTAACAGTCAGTATCTGGTGCATTAAGTACTGCAGTGCATCTCCTCCTCATGGACTGCACCAGATTTGCCAGTTCCTGCTGTGAGATGTTACCCCACTCTTCCACCAAGGCACCTGCAAGTTCCCAAACATTTCTGGGGGGAATGGCCCTAGCCCTCACCCTCCGATCCAACAGGTCCCAGACGTGCTCATTGGGATTGAGATCCGGGCTCTTCGCTGGCCATGGCAGAACACTGACATTCCTGTCTTGCAGGAAATCACGCACAGAACAAGCAGTATGGCTGGTGGCATTGTCATGCTGGAGGTGTCATGTCAGGATGAGCCTGCAGGAAGGGTACCACATAAGGTAGGAGGATGTCTTCCCTGTAACGCACTGCCTTGAGATTGCCTGCAATGACAACAAGCTCAGTCCGATGATGCTGTGACACATCGCCCCAGACTATGACGGACCCTCCACCTCCAAATCGATCCCGCTCCAGAGTACAGGCCTCGATGTAACGCTCATTCCTTCGACGATAAATGCGAATCCGACCATCACCCCTGGTGATACAAAACCGCGACTCGTCAGTGAAGAGCACTTTTTGCCAGTCCTGTCTGGTCCATCGACGGTGGGTTTGTGCCCATAGGCGACATTGTTGCTGGTGATGTCTGGTGAGGACCTGCCTTACAACAGGCCTACAAGCCCTCAGTCCAGCCTCTCTCAGCCTATTGCGGACAGTCTGAGCACTGATAGGAGGGATTGTGCGTTCCTGGTGTAACTCGGGCAGTTGTTGTTGCCATCCTGTACCTGTCCCGCAGGTGTGATGTTCAGATGTACCAATCCTGTGCAGGTGTTGTTACACGTGGTCTGCCACTGCGAGGACGATCAGCTGTCCGTCCTGTCTCCCTGTAGCGCTGTCTTAGGCGTCTCACAGTACGGACATTGCAATTTATTGCCCTGGCCACATCTGCAGTCCTCATGCCTCCTTGCAGCATGCCTAAGGCACATTCACGCAGATGAGCAGGGACCCTGGGCATCTTTCTTTTGGTGTTTTTCAGAGTCAGTAGAAAGGCCTCTTTAGTGTCCTAAGTTTTGATAACTGTGACCTTAATTGCCTAACGTCTGTAAGCTGTTAGTGTCTTAACGACCGTTCCACAGGTGCATGTTCATTAATTGTTTATGGTTCATTGAACAATCATGGGAAACAGTGTTTAAACCCTTTACAATGAAGATCTGTGAAGTTATTTGGATTTTTACGAATTATCTTTGAAAGACAGGTTCCTGAAAAAGGGACGTTTCTTTTTTTGCTGAGTTTATATTGGGCATGCATTCTAAGTGGTGTGCTTGTGTAGCTACTGGAAGTGAACCTTAGATTATGAGGTGCTAGTATGTCTCTAGCTGATTTGCAATAAATAAAATCAGATCAAAGAAGACAAGTCAGATCAGATGAAGAAGCCACAGTAACTGACTTTTACTGCAGTCAGCTCCAGGTGCGCACTTAGTGCAGTCTGGACCAAGGAACCCTGGGAGGCAGACGCACTTTCCCTTCTCACATTTCCCATTCGCACTGCAGTCATTGGGACAGGGGCCTTTGGAGCAGGAAGCACCTGGTAGGAAAGGGAAGAGAGTATACAGTATGAAACCAGACAGGGCAAACATCGAAAGATCAAATGTGAACTATTCTGGATTTCATTCAAACTAGCCTCATGGACAATCTTTCATGAGGTTTGCAACTAGGAGGTTACGGTTATGTGTAACTAAATAAGACCAGTCGTACATTTACTCTTCATGAGGGACATCTCTTTCTCCAGCCTGCCAACGCGTCCTTTCAGTGCTGCCATCTCGGCCACACATCCCCCGGTGCAGGAGGTAGGAACCAGACTGATGCGGTGGGTCAGGGTTAGAGGTGAGCCAGGCTTCAGCTTCAGCTCATGGGTCTGGGTCTGGGTCTGGGGCTGCTCCTTGGTGCGGTTGCTAGCGTCACTCTGGGTGTCCTTGCTGATGCAGCCAGAGTCAGAAGTGATGAGCACCTTGATGGGGTTGGGGTGTGGCGGTGTGGGGGAGGGTTTGTTTTTGGTGGTGGTCTTTGGACCGCTGGCTTTGGGAGGCTTGAGGGGGGTCGAAGGGGCTGGGAGAATCTGATTGGCTTCGGTTGGGCTTAGGGGTTTCGGAGTGGGCTTAGGGGTCTCTTTGGTGAGTTTGACGAGCTTGGCTGTTGGAGGCTTGAGGGGGGTCGAGGGGGCTGGATGTGTCTGATTGGCTGCAGTTGGGTTTAGGGCTTTCGGAGTGGGCTTAGGGGTCTCTTTGATGAGTTTGCCGAGCGTGGCTGTTGGAGGCTTGAGGGGGGTCGAGGGGCCTGGATCTGTCTGATTGGCTGCAGTTGGGCTTAGGGCTTTCGGAGTGGGTTTAGGGGTCTCTTTGGTGAGTTTGACGAGCTTGGCTGTTGGAGGCTTGAGGGGGGTCGAGAGGGACTGGATGTGTCTGATTGGCTGCAGTTGGGCTTAGGGCTTTCGGAGTGGGTTTAGGGGTCTCTTTGATGAGTTTGACAAGCGTGGCTGTTGGAGGCTTGAGGGGGGTCGAGGGGGCTGGATGTGTCTGATTGGCTGCAGTTGGGCTTAGGGCTTTCGGAGTGGGCTTAGGGGTCTCTTTGATGAGTTTGAAGAGCGTGGCTGTTGGAGGCTTGAGGGGGGTCGAGGGGGCTGGATGTGTCTGATTGGCTGCAGTTGGGTTTAGGGCTTTCGGAGTGGGCTTAGGGGTCTCTTTGGTGAGTTTGATGAGCGTGGCAGTTGGAGGCTTGAGGAGGGTCGAGGGGGCTGGATGTGTCTGATTGGCTGCAATTGGGCTTAGGGCTTTCGGAGTGGATTTAGGGGTCTCTTTGGTGAGTTTGACGTGCGTGGCTGCGGTTTTTGGTTTTGCGAGGGAGAGGGTGAGAAGAACGTGGTGTTTGGGTTCACTTCCTGTTCCTATAGCGTTTCTTTTCTCATTGGTAACTGGAGTTTGAAGGGAGGGGAACGGGGTTAGCAGGAAGAGGAGGGCTAGAGAAAACAACATTTTAACTAAAGAGCAGTAACTTGATATTGAGACAGAATAGTATTTGGAGGGTCTGAATTCCAACAGTTCTATAAATTCCTTCCCAATGTCTCAGTGGAGAGGAGGCAAGACAATCCACCAGGGTTTTCCTACGAATGAAAAAGAAAAAAACAAGTCAGCTAAAATGAATATACTCAGATTACAGTTTATTAACATATGCAAAGCCATTCTGGAACCAAGTCCTAAAGTTAGGTTTGCGCTGTGGCCATTGGCTGTAGAGGTATGTAGTGACTACGAGCCAGAGAGGCTCAGCGCACAACATATAAGCACTGTGTTCACTACTAGTAGTATATTCTGAGGTGCTGCTGTACATTTTCACTGTACATTTCCGCTTTCCTTCTCCAACCACATACACTGAACCCTTTCCTCACTTTGCTCCTAAACTGTTTGTTTTTTTGCTCACTCACCAGGTGAAGAAAGGGGGTATTATACCGTACATACCTACTACTTGTAGTAGCTCTATCCAAAAGTCCTCCTTGAGGTCAAACCCCCACATCCAAACTGACAAAGTTTATTCAGAATGCTTTCAATGAGAACATTATGCTTAGCACAGGAGGTTGGTGGCACCTTAATTGGGGAGGACAGGCTGGTGGTAATGGCTGGAGCGGAATGAGTGGTTTCCATTTTTTTTGTATGCCATTCTATTCCCTCTGTTCCAGCCATTATTATGAGCCGTCCTCCCCTCAGCAGCCTCCACTGATGCTTAGTACAGTACAGTTAAAGATCTAGGGCAAGCTAGGGAATATCTGGAAAGCATTTAACACATACGCATCGATCCTCTGATGACAGAAATAACAACAATTTCTCTCACTGGATGGCTAACTCCAATGGCTGATTAAATGATACGGCCGGATCACTTCCTAGGCTAACAAGTTACTTAGTTAAGTATTAGGAAAAGTAGGGAAAAAGGTATCAAGACAGGGAAGTGAGATCTAGAGGGTCCTGCTGCCCTGAGACTGGTGAGGCTGTGCGGAGGTGTAACAGAGCACTACTGTATGCTGCTCACTGAGACTGGTGAGGCTGTGCGGAGGTGTCCTGGGTGGTCCTCTGTAGCTCAGCTGGTAGAGCACGGCGCTTGTAACGCCAAGGTAGTGGGTTCGATCCCCGGGACCACCCATACACAAAAATGTCTGCACGCATGACTGTAAGTCGCTTTGGATAAAAGCGTCTGCTAAATGGCATATAATTATTATTATTAGTGTAACAGAGCACTACTGTATGCTGCTCACTGAGACTGGTGAGGCTGTGCGGAGGTGTAACAGAGCACTACTGTATGCTGCTCACTGAGACTGGTGAGGCTGTGCGGAGGTGTAACAGAGCACTACTGTATGCTGCTCACTGAGACTGGTGAGGCTGTGCGGAGGTGTAACAGAGCACTACTGTATGCTGCTCACTGAGACTGGTGAGGCTGTGCGGAGGTGTAACAGAGCACTACTGTATGCTGCTCACTGAGACTGTACGTCTTTGACTGATGACTTACATCATCTGCACCCGCGCCTTATGAAAACCACCAGGAGAAATATGCCCAGATTAAATATATAAATGTATTTTTTAAATCTCAGGGGAATTAAATGAATGAGGAAACACATAGCTATTACAGTAGCTGGTCGTTAGGAACATACAGAGCATCTGTATTATAATGACATTTATAAAGGGTGTGCACAACTACTGTATGAATTAAAGGATTTATTATTTAATTATAATGTATTGATTTTTAATGATTTTATTTGGACAGTTTTATGGCTACTGATGAAGCGTTACTAAAACACAGACTACAGCTACATGCTTCTCACTCCTGATGTTACTATTCATGCACTGACGTTCCATTGTACTGTACCTCAACTAATTCAATGTCTGATTGAGTTCTGAAGTTAGATTACAACTCATTAGTAAGTACATTGGAAAACAATAACAGGCATTTCATGACTATTAACATTAGTACTGACTTGGAATGAAGTAGATCATTGAGGATTCAGCACTGGCCTCTCTTCTCACGTGTCCCAAAGATCACACACAATGGCTGTTCTTTTAAAGAACATCAACTGATGATAACCATATTGCATTTCATTGTATTTAAAATGTAGTACTCCTATAATTTTAACTATAGATGCTTGACTCTATGGTATTTTAATGGTTCATTAATTAATCAAAACGTTTTAATAACATGATCATGCGTCCATAAGTTTGTAGAAAAAGGTGAAACTTACCAGGACAATAATTCCCTCCTGTGTGTATCAGTCTGTTGCATCCTCCATCTGATACGACCACCTCATATAGACTGCTGCCCATGCATGAACAAAGGAGGAGGAAAGAGGAAGAGAGAGAGAGAGAGAGAGAGAGAGAGAGAGAGAGAGAGAGAGAGAGAGAGAAGGACCACCACTAGAAAGAGGGGTGATAAAGTCTGCTCCTACTTATGAACCCCCCAACCCAGAATCCACCCACCCCCCTTTGTTGAAACCCTTGCAACCTCCATGGAACATATTTGATTAGGATGTGTATAAAAGTAACTTTTAGATTTAGTTTGAATGATTTTGATTGTTTGCTTTACTGTGCGTACTACTCTACACTACACTACACTTACATGTACATAAACATATCACAGTCAAAAGGTGTTGTTTTTAACCCAATGCCCTCAAACCAGATGTATTAAGCCTTGCTGAATCCCAGATCCCATCCTCTAGTCTCTAAGACTAGGGCCTTGTTCAGTCAGAAAAGGTTGAGCTAGAGTGTGAAACAACAACACTACTGCATATTTAGCACACACCCCACAAGCTTAGGGGGCCCAAAACCCCTCTCCCCAAAATAATTATAATAATATTTTTGTGTCTCCCCCCCAGAGAGCAAATTAACACATCATAAGCAAAACAATTTTTTTGAATTACAGGAAATTTGATTGAATAGTGTTTCAGATTACCAAGATTCAGATGGGATACATACCATGATGCCGCAGGTATTGGCCAGTGAGCTGGGGGCCACAGACCTGCAGTACTGTGAGTATGAATAGCCTGTCTGTTTGAGGTAATGGGATGGAACTACATGGGTGTTATGTAAGTGACCAAATAGCTAGCAGATTTAGCGGATGCTGTATGAAGGAGGAGGCATTGCATCTTTCACCCAAATGACCACCCACCAGCCTACCTTTTGTAAACCACATACACACACTTCACGTGCGTAGGCACATGCACGCCTGCACGCACACATATTTACGCAATCAAACACATTTGCGCACGCAGACACACAGAAACACACAGAAACACACAGAGGCACAGCACAAACATACACAAATACCCCCCACACACCCACACCTGCACACACCTGAGTGGTTATTGTACAGTACAATGGATCTCTTTACACCTCCCTGACTCTTGAAAACACTCCTGACACCAGAATGTTCCCCGGACCATTTTCAAGGCCTTTATCTCAATGACCTGCGCTTAAAACACACTGGAAACATACTGGAAAACCCCAGCCTCAATATAATAAGCCCCTTTTCTGTCATGTCCCCTATGGGTGAGACATCGCTGTGTCCCACTAGTCCACTTGTCGCTCCACTGTAGGATCCAGTGGGTGGTCTGTTCTCAGCAGCGCCTCCATCTGGTGGCAACTACCAACAGCGACTCCGCCCTCTCTCTCTCTCTCTCTCTCTCTGTCTCTACACCTCCCCATCTCTCTCTCTCTCTCCCTCTCTCTCTCTCTCTCCACCCCCCCTCTCTCTCTCTCTCTCTCTTTGACTCTACACCTCCCCATCTCTCTCTCTCCATCCATCCATCCATCCATCCATCCCTCCATCTCTCTCTCTGTCTCTACACCTCCCCATCTCTCTCTCTCTCCATCCATCCATCCATCCACCCCCCCTCTCTCTCTCTCTCTCTCTCTCTCTCTCTCTCTCTCTCTCTGTCTCTACACCTCCCCCTCTCTCTCTCTCTCCATCTCTCTCTCTCTCCATCTCTCTCTCCTCTCTCTCTCTAACTCTCCATGGACCACCCACCAACCGCTGGGTGAAACCAGAAAGGCATGGCAAATGCACAAAATACCCATGTAGCTACAGCAGAAGCACGTCCCGTGGTTCTGGTACAGCAGCAACTGCTGTTATTATCTAGGCCTAATAAATGGGACCAATGACTACTCTTAATTGTAAATATGCCTACTACTTTGTTCTTGGCCTAGTTATTGGGAATCCATTTTTGTGTGGAATGTTTATACAACTAATGTGAATACAGCATCATCTAACTTCTGACACACACCAAGCAGTCTGGCATTGTATAACATGTGAAGAACCACAGACCTTTAATCAAGGTTTGATCAAGGTCATAAGGATAATTGACAGGTAATGACATTCTATATAGATGATATTGTATGTTGAGAAACACACCTTAGAGTTTACAGTAGCATAAACACAGACAACCTGGGGGATGGCAGGATGCAAATTCTAGATGCAAACCATTTAGGAGAAAAAAATAAACATGAATTTGAGATGTGCTGAAGGTGTTAGTCGAGAAACATTCAAATAAGGTATGTCTGAATTGAAAATATGTGATGTTGAGGTATGTGTGTATTTGCTTGCCCTTTATTGATTCACGTTTAATGAGAAGTCTAATGGCAATGGCAAAAACAGTACAGCCATTGACCTGGATGCGATTGAAGTGATGGCCAGTACTCCCATGTTGCTTACATTGGAACAGGCTTCTGACATTCAAATAATATAAGCATATAAACCCTGGCCTGTTCCTCTGCAGCTCCACCCATAACCCCTCCTTCTCCCCTCCCTCTTTTCTCTACTGCTCTCTCTCTCTCTCTCTCCCCCCTCTACTACTTTCCCCCTCTCCACTCCTACTTTTCCCCCTCACACCCTCTCTCTGCATCTCAACAAAGGATATCTGAATTGTTTGCTTGCTTCAGGGCACTAATCTACACTCATTACCTGTATGTCAGTCCCAGTGTTAGGTCTGACTGGACAGTAGCTTTCTACGTTGTCCTACACCCTCTAACATTGTAAGTTAATGATTCATCCACTGACTGACTGTCAATACAGTAGTGTGCTAGCTACCCCACCTGGAGCCATGGAACCTAATCTGGTGTGGACACTGCTGGGTCAGACGCAGTCAGTCAGTCAGGCTGTGTGTTACTATGCACTGTATTAACCCTGCAACAGCCCCCCTCCCTGACCCGAGATGCTGGGAAAGGTGGTGGGGTTGGCAGGGGGTGGTAAAGGGTAGTAGGGGGGAGGAGAGGGGGGGGGTTACTGTGAGCACAGAGAGCTCTCTCTTTCAGGTCCTCAACTGCCTTGAGGAGAGAGATAAAAAAAAACGATATACAAAATACAGTATGTTTGGTGGGAAAGCTAAATTACACCAGTAAACTGGACAGAATTTCAATCACTGGCGAAGCATGAAAGGGGAGGAGAGGGTGTACGTGGATGGGCCTTTTACTCCCCTTCACTGTATACAGTACGTTAGTGGTAGAGTTTTTACTCCCCTGTATACAGTACGTTAGTGGTAGAGTTTTTACTCCCCTGTATACAGTACGTTAGTGGTAGAGTTTTTACTCTCCTGTATACAGTACGTTAGTGGTAGAGTTTTTACTCCCCTGTATACAGTACGTTAGTGGTAGAGTTTTTACTCTCCTGTATACAGTACGTTAGTGGTAGAGTTTTTACTCTCCTTCACTGTATACAGTACGTTAGTGGTAGAGTTTTTACTCTCCTGTATACAGTACGTTAGTGGTAGAGTTTTTACTCCCCTGTATACAGTACGTTAGTGGTAGAGTTTTTACTCCCCTGTATACAGTACGTTAGTGGTATAGATTTTACTCTCCTTCACTGTTTACAGTACGTTAGTGGTAGAGTTTTTACTCTACTTCACTGTATACAGTACGTTAGTGGTAGAGTTTTTACTCTCCTGTGTACAGTATGTTAGTGGTAGAGTTTTTACTCCCCTGTATACAGTACGCTATTGGTAGAGTTTTTATGTGTGTATGGCCAGAAATGAGTGATTTGTATTGCTGGTTGCACTTTTATCCGATTCAATTATTATCTGACCTTATATACACCACTGCCTAGGACAGGATAGTATCAACATGTTTTGTTTGTTGCACAGACAGATGCATTGCTCAACTGATATTGCTCAGTTATTGCAGCCATTACAGGAATGTGATATTGTCAATTATAGGGCAAAGGTATATTTACACTTTAGACAGACTGCATTCTAGCGGAGTTTGACATTCACCCGACTTGCATTTGTGGGATAACATCAATAGACGAGTGAACGTTTCCAGAGTTTGGCATTGGATGAATCACATAACCAAACCAGAGCAGATACACACTTGTTTTTAAATGTAATGGTATCGGAAATCTAAGAACACACATACTGTACCATACAAACAGGATAGCCTTAACTAACATAATTAACATCATTGACTTTTGATGAATGTAAATTGTAAGGTATTGTGAAAGTGAATAAGAGAATATACAACAAAACCACCACCAAACTATTGATGGTGTAAGTGCAACTCTACTGCTTTGCTTTGCTTTACTTTGCCACAGAAAATAGTATTATGCTGGCACTGACTAGAACAGGCCTCAGAATTCCTAGAAATCACATGATCTCAGGGAAAACCAGAATTGCGCTGACTAATGGGAGCATAGAATCTCATTGTGAAATGGAAGAATCCCTCTCCAAAATTCCCCAGCTTTTGACTGCTCAAGCCAAACAGTTAAAAAAACTGCTCTGTTTGTAACACAATATCTAATCCTGTGAAGTGTCTTTTGAATAATAACATCCCAAAGATCAACTCATCATGAAGATAAGTTCCTTCTTTTTGTTTGAATTGCCCATATTGAGCCAACCAGTTGAAGAGAACAATACAACAGTTGTCTTTTCAATGAAGTTGTGACCATTTTAAAATTATTGATGACTAACAGTAAGTGGCGTCCTCCCTCAATCAGGCAGTGACTACAAATGACATGACTTTTGTCTCAGAGGGAAGGGAGGGCCGTAAGGGATTGAGACATTTTAAGGCTTGTGAAACAGATAAAAGGGACATATCTAAATAAACTGAGTGTATAACACTGTTGTTACGCACTCCTCTCGGAAGAGGGAACGCAACACCCTGCTACAACTCAACTCTCTGTGCTGTGAAAGAGGTATGGGACTGTAGGTGTGAGTAAGGATGACAAAAGGCAGAGAATACCGTTAACAGGGAATTTATTCCTTCGCACGGTAAATTTGGGGAAAAGGGGCTGGACGGAACCAAAGCAAAGAAAGTAAATATCAAAGCCCCCTCTCCTACCTTACCTGCCTACCCACTACTTACTTAACTAGCACCTCCTGGTGCACTAACCAAAATAAAAGGGATGGTCCGCCCAGGTCTTTCCTAGTGTGCATAGACAGTCAACTTCTACGGGTAATGTATGCCCGCGGGCCTCTTGCCTAAGCACTCCCTAGGTGCCTTCCCCTTCCCCCCTTGGGAACAAATTAAACTAAATAGCACAAACTGGTTCACAACAAAACCTGAGAAAAAAAAAAAACTCAGGACATTAAGGAAATCTCTGAGCAACAAACTAACACAAAACATTACAATTGGTTCTCACAGCAACAACTACACAGTACATACCAAACGTTTTAGCAACAACTAACATGCTATAACTCTCAGCCATTCTGGTTTCCCCCTCCCTTCTGAGCAACTGGGGCTTATATAGCTTCAGAAGGAGTTGGTAATTAGAGACAGCTGCGTCCTGATGAGGGCGCGGGGTCAGCTCTCCAATCATCAATGTTCATCGACCAATCAGCTGCTTGTTGGGGAATTTCAGGAACCCATTTCCTGAAATACATACATGAAAATACACAAACCACAACACAGAAACTGGGGAACGTAACAACTGTGAAGATAGGGTCTGTGGACAGAGCAGGAGTAAAGACAGTGAACAGGAACCATGGGCTCTCCCATCTGTCTTATGGTGTTCTTCCTTTTGGCTGCTGAGTCTGTACATGGACAGGACAGGTAAATGTTTCAACAATATCTTCATAAAACATTTTACCATGCAATATCAGTGCATTCCTGTGTCCTGTATGTGCATGTATATTTGTATACTTTTACTTATGTTTTAGCATTGTCACATGCACTGTAAAACATTATGCAGGTGGTTAGTAAATTATACTTGAAAACATATTTATTTTGACATACAAAAATGTAGTTGTCATCTTTACTTCATTAATATAATTAGTACTTTATTTCACCTATTTAAACAACCCCCCCCCCAAAAAAAACAAAACAGATAATATGAATTCAGCATTAGATAAATGCATAATCTAAACAACTGTTTTTGTGTAAAAACAACTACAAGGAGAATTGTGTTTAACTTACTCAATTTTCATAATATTTCCTTTCAACTTAAGAACTTTGTTCTTCCAACAACTTGCCATGTGGCTCTGTTTAAAAAAAAACTTTACGATACTTTTACACAATGTTGTATGCACGTTTGAAGAATGAAAAGCACATTTCTATATTAGTATTTGTTATGCTATGAGGTGTAATGGATCACGATGAACGGATATCAAAACCGTCGGGCAAATTGACATTCAATGATGTGACCACCCATTCTCACTATTAGTAAGATCATCCGTGCCACTCTTGACAAAGGCAAATACATTAATCTACAATGCTTGCAGCTTTACCTCCAGTTAGTGCTAGTGGAACGAGCACTGCGCTCAACAATTCCTTCTATAGTGGACAAAAATGTCAAGCGATGAAATACATAAAGCCATGTTTAACACTAAGACACGATCAATGAAAGTAACTAATCAGAAAGATTAAGTAGATCGAATGTACAATAACAGTTCTGGATTTGATCAAATTGAGTTGTCTCTTAGCCATTTCTTTATACTGGACTTAATATATTAGTGTTTGTGAAACACTAAAAGGTAAGTATATTATAAGTAAAAATACCTCATGTTGGAAATCCAAAAAAAACAACGTTTCCTACATTTTAAAAAGTGGAACTAGCACAATATTTTCTACAGTGTGTGATGTCAATATTCCAGTTGTATTCTAAACTAATGTTTAAACTCAGATTAATCTGACTACTTCAATGCCTCTGAATGACTTGCACATTTAGCATTTAGATATACTGGTGTTCGACGAACATAAAACATCTTTAGGCTTTTGTCTCTGACCTTAAAGTGATACTTTAGATACTAGACTGTTAAAAGTATTAGGTGGTTGATTCTAAATGCTATCTTCTCTTGGCTATGCAGGTTCTTTATCTCAGCTCCCAATGTGTTCCATGTGGGGGTGAAGGAGCGTGTTTATGTCCAGCTGGGTAAAGCCCTCCTGAATACACGTGATACCCTCTACCTGGAACATGAGGTAACTGGAAATGTGATATCTCAAAAGAAGGTACCGATCCAAACTGTAGAACTAGAGGTATGACTTAGTGAGACTTGACTAGATAAAATAAGTGACCATACAGACAGACTAAAGAGACGTCTCCATAAACAAGAAATAGGAGATGCAGTAGTATTGGTTATCATTTAAGTTTCTTCCCCACCTTGCAGGCAGAAAGGGACAAGCTGCCCACCTTTGTGGATATTCCCGATCTTATGCTGGTGGCTGAGATGGAAGGGAACAAAAACAGAAAGATGGTGAGAGTCTCCCAACACAGAGGCTATATCTTCATTCAGACTGACCAGCCTGTCTACCACCCTACACAGCAAGGTAGATCTGCAGTCTACATGAAATAGAACCCTACTCTTAAAGGGATACTTTGGGATTTTGGCAATTATCTACTTCCCCTTTATCTACTTCCCCAGAGTCAGATTAACTAGTGAATACCATTTTTATGTCTCTGTGTCCAGTATGAAGGAAGTTAGAGGTAGTTTCACGAGCCGATGCTAACTAGGGTTAGTGCAATGACTGGAAGTCTATGGGTATCTGCTAGGATACCCATATACAGTGGGGGGGAAAAGTATTTAGTCAGCCACCAATTGTGCAAGTTCTCCCACCTAAAAAGATGAGAGGCCTGTAATTTTCATCATAGGTACACGTCAACTATGACAGACAAAATGAGATGGTGAAAAAGAGAAGACTGTCTTCATCAGAGGATTGGAGCTGACTGGATCGGTGAGAGGATAAATGTGGCATATTTCAATCAAAATATCTGTACTCTGCGAAGAAGACTCACAAAGCCTAAAGCTCTGGGAGCTCTGAGGGACAACACTATAGTGGCAGCCAACCTATTTCTACATAAAGTTACAACATTTTGTTTTAAGCAATGCTTGAGTTATGGTTTGACTTAAAACCTGTCGCTTGCCTTTTTCTCTCAGATACAAGCTGGAGAAGGGTCAGCGGTTCTCCAGACATCCAAGCTCGTCAAGCAACTCCAATCCAACCTCAACACCACCCTCTCAGACATGGACCAGAGCGAAGCAAAGCTTTACATGGCGGTCTCTGTCACTGACATCATCAGTAAGGCAGCAGTTGTTGTTCTTAGTTATAGCAAAAATAGACTTTTGAAATGTGATACAGTCATACAGTAGGTACAAGACGACTAAACGATATTGGTACTGTACTGTCTTTATCCCTTCACCAGGTGGTGAGCTGCTGGAAGCAGAGGTGTCTCTTCCTGTTGTTTCCCAGCGTTACACTGTAGACCTGTCCCGTACCCGCTCTCACTACATCCCTGGAGTCCCTCTCAGTGTAGTGGTGAGCCTCAATTTGGATGACAGAGATACGTTTGACAGAACAATGTCTATCTGTGAAATGATGTACTGTATATCTGTTTGTCCGGTCATTTGTTAGGTGGTGGTCCGTCTCCCAAATGGTTCCCCAGCTGTTGGAGAGCCAGTGAAAATGCATCTGCAAAGACTCGAGGATGGCGCCCAAACTATCAAGACTAACGAGGAGGACGCAGTGTGGCACAATTTTAACCTTCCCAATCTTGATCGTGACATTACTGTGGAGGTAAGTATAACAAAATAGTCCAAATAAAACGTACATTAATCTGTAGCTTCTAGCAGTAGCTTCAAGCAATACAGTATAGGCTGTAAACAAAACACTGAAGAAATCATATGAAACTAAAGGCTTCGGATCGGACTGTTTCTTCTTTCATCCCATGTTTCCTGTCAGGTGACCGTAGATGGCCAGCAAAAAACCAAAGACGTCAAACTTGCCTCGTCTCCTGGCGACACCTATCTGAGCGTGAGCATGGGCCAAGAGATTCTGACGGCGGGTCAATCCCTTTCTGTGTTATTCAAAGACGTCAATGGGTCACCAGAGGTTGGGTTTATTTACTTCATGGTGAGAGATATCACAAGGAACAGGACATGGTGGAAAAGTTATATAACTGAGAGGAGAAACAATCACTTTTCTGTTTTTAATCCTCAGGTTTTCAGCCGTGGAGTGCTAAGAAAACAGGGTTCTGTCAAATCAGGGGATTTAACGAAGATTCAGCTTCCAATCACGCCTGATATGACACCCTCCTTCCGTCTGATTGGCTACTACTATGATCAGAACGGTGACATCATTGCTGACTCTTGTGGGTAGACGTCAAGGACATTTGTGAGGGGACGATCGAGGTGAGTGAATAGTGATTGGAGTAGATCAGCGTCAGCGTTGACAGAGTTCTTGATGGTCAGACAGCAAAATGGCCAGAGAACACGAAGAAAGAGAAATAAAGTGTTTAATCTGTGCCGACTGTTAATAAGCTACAATTCAGTTCAGAGTAATTTACTAATTATATATATTTGATGTTATCATCCTAATTTATTCCTATGCATATTTATATGATCTAGGTAAAGTCAAAATATGAATATTGTCGTAGTAAATATAAAATGTTATAGCTTGGTCTGACTAAAATCTTGTGCATGACCCATTTTAATGTTAGGAGCTTGTTTTCAATCAATGCTGTTCCTATGCAAGAACAATGGACAGAGGACCAATATCTTGTCAAGGACAACACCCACAATCTGGTTGCTCCCCACGAGTCTTTCCCATGAGACATACACATTCACACACACATCTCCATGCATACGCACACTCATTTTCATGCCTCACGAGTTCTTGCTCTGAGGACGCACACACACAAAAATGCATACGCACACACACACAACTGCACTTCTTTCTACTGGTCGGGTGCCAAGGGCAGAGGACTCTGCCGTGCACCAATGGGGCTTCTGCTCTGGACAGAGCAGACCCGCCTCCTACGCCTCGGGAACCAATCAAGGGACTAGAAGAAAGACCCTTTCTTTATGTTGCATTGTATAAAGTAATGCTGAAAACTCTGTTTTTGATCCCTTTTCAACTGTCTCCATAAGAGGCAACTGAATGGGTCCATGCATGTAGCTTGAGCAGATACCAGCTATCTCTGTGTTTAATAAACTGCCTTTTGCTTAAACATATTCCTCTCCGTCTAGCGTCGTTGGTTTTGTACTTCCTCTCCTGTATGGTTTCACCAACAAAATCAACCAGGAAAAACAGCAAAGCTGGAGATAAACTTAAATGGTCAGAAGGCCAAAGTTGCCTTGCTGGCTGTGGACAAGGCTATCTATGCTCTCAACGCCCACAACAAACTCACCCCCAAACAGGCAAGCTACTAATTTTTTTTTTAGGGAGTAGATCAGCTTTAATATTGCAGATAGATTGTAGCTTCCATCAATGTAATTGTCTGCATCATTTCCAATCCCCCATTTATTTTTTAGTAAATATAAAGGACCAGTCAAAAGTTTGGACACACCTACTCATTCCAGGGTTTTTCTTTATTTTAAAATTTTTTTACATTGTAGAATAATAGTGAAGACATCAAAACGATGAAATAACACATTTGGAATCATGTAGTAACCAAAAAAGTGTTAAACAAATCAAAATATATTTTATATTTGAGATTCTTCAAATAGCCACCCTTTGCCTTGATGGCTAGTTGAAGAATCTCAAATATATAATATATTTTGATTAACACTGTTTTGGTTACTACATGATTCCATATGTGTTATTTCCTAGTTTTGATGTCTTCACTATTATTCTACAATGTAAAAAATTGTAAAAAATAAAGAAAAACCCTGGAATGAGTAGGTGTGTCCAAACTTTTGACCTGTACTGTCTATATACACATATACAAGCTCCTATTTACTAAAGAATAATAATACATACTGTCTCCTCCACATTATTTCCTCTAAAACTCACTCCTTATAATGTACAGGTATAAATATATTGTATGAAATAAAGACCAAACGGCTCTTTTTGACTAATAGTGTGAAAATGTGTGTGCCGTTCACAGGTATTCTCGTCGATGCAGTCCTATCCTATGACCTTGGTTGCTCATACGGTGGAGGCTCAGATACAGCCTTTGTGTTCAACGACGCTGGCCTGTCATTCATATCCAACTCAGGAGTGACGTCTAAGATGAGGATTGGTATGACGAGCATTGTGTGATTAAACAAACATCTGTCTAGTGTCTACACTACTTTATCTTTGGTCCACAGTTTCTGAATGATGTTCTCTGGTATAGGGTTAAAACCCCTTTAGGGGGTAGACAACTTAACATTTCACAGACTTGGATCCACTCAACTAGACATGACATTGGCTGGGACTTAACGGCCAACATTCAACATCAAGAAAAAATACGAATAAAATGGAGAAAAAAACACCAACTCAGACGTACACACATTTCAACAGAACATTAATGACGTCATACTTGCTCAAAACCTACATGTTCCCCCAATGTGCTGATATTACATGTTGATGTTTTGATATGATCATCTTCACCCTACTGTACGTCTGTTTGTCTTAGGATTGAACTGTGAGTCAGGCTTCAGATGACAGAGGCGTTCCCTGGACCTCCAGCAGCAGATGATGTCCATAAGTATTACAACGTTACTTTTCTCTAATTGTTTCTAGCTGCTGGCTGAGGCGGTGGGAGAGGGTGTTTGTCAGTCCTGGCAGGTACGAACTAAAACCTTTTGTTGCCCCTCACCATCTCTCACTCCCAGAATCGAATTACTCAGACGCCAAGCTGCAGGAGTGTTGTTCTCATAGCTTCCCCCTGATCCCCATGCTGAAGACGTGTCAGCAGCGAGCTGAGAGAGTGGCACGAGCCAATAAGGACCCTGTCTGTGTCAAGGCCTTCCTGAACTGATGCATAGAGGGAGAGAAACTGAGAGAAGAAGAGATGAGACGACGCCCAGAGAGGACAGGGCAGGAGTGAGGATGACTTGATTGTTGGGGATATTACCATTATAACATGTATATCGTAACAAAATGATCAGAACCACTATTCTTTAGACAGACATGGGAATATTGAAACAAAATATCTAACTTGTTATAATTTAATTCAATGAGAAAACGATCTTAAAAGGTTGTATTATTGTGACTCCCTTGGTCTGCACTCTCTCCTCTCAGCTGCGAGTGCCATAGACATCGAAGACTTCTTTGACACAACCAATCAGCAAATACGCAGAAGCTTCCCCCCAAGCTTTGTGTTCGCAGCGGTCAATATAAAAGACAAAGGAAGGTGAGGACATTCAGACATTTAGACATTTAGACACACAGTATATTGGTGCCTTGTGTCTGAAACACTATTGTAATTTGTCTCTCTCTCTGTCTCCCTTAGTCATACTGTGGCTCTGCCTGATTCCATCACCACCTGGGAGATACAGGCTGTCAGCTTGTCTGCTTCTCATGGTAACATCCTCCTCCTCTATTGGTTCTTATTCCTGTACCTAGATCGTAAGGAACCTGTGGTGACATTCTGGAGAGTAATGCCTATGTCTGTGTATGTCCTTCCTGCAGGCATTTGTGTGGCAGAACCACATGAGTTCCGTGTGTTTAAGGAGGTTTTTGTCTCTCTGAGGCTGCCGTACTCGGTCAAAAGATTTGAGCAAATGTCTATTGTTCCTATTGTCTACAACTATGGGAACCAGAATGCACAGGTAGAGTTAAATAACTTTCTATAGTACTGCAGTTTTATACTTCAGAAGCATATACAGAAACACCAAATGCCATACAGTGCCTGATGGGAAAAAGTGCAAAGGATCTAACAACACGCCTACTTGCAAAAAATGTAATGACTTCGTATCTGAGTACATGTTGAATGGCTGCACCCAGTGATTGGGTCACTGACATGCTAACATACATACTCAACACATCATCTACAAAATGAAAACATGTAATCGATTAATGTAATTCAGTACTTGTAACATCCACTTTCAATACTTCTCAAGATCAATAAAATGGCATTTTAACTACAACATGTCCTTCAGTCTTTGACCAACTTGACCAACACTGAAAATATGAATCAAATGAGAAACATAAAACATCCTGAATTTTTAGTTTTATTTAATTATTTTGTGTAAGCACATGGCAATAAATACAAGGAACCTACACTGACTATACAAAACATTAAGAACACCTGCTCTTTCCATGAAATAGACTGATCAGGTTAATCCAGATGAAAGCTATGATCCCCTTATTGAAATCCACTTCAATCAGTGTAGATGAAGGGGAGGAGACAGGTTAAAGAAGGATTTATAAGCCTGAGGGCAAAAGGGGTGCCACTCAATATTAGGAAGATGTTCTTAATGTTTTGTACACTAAGTGTACATTTAAAGGGCAAATCAGCAGTTGCTACATATAACTTATAAATTGCCTTATGAGCTCAGTTCAACTATCATACCCCATCAGATCCCAAAATATAAGCTTGTTTTACTCCAATGTTTGTAAACAAAGTGAATGTAAACAAACACTATATAGTCTAAAAACATTGTTAAAACTATAATGTTGATATCATGGATGGTCAGTCCTTGCATCCATAGCTCTGTCTATGAATTTGAGAGTGGTTACATTTCTCCAGTGCCATCACCCTGCTTTTTACCGAAACAGTGGTGGGGAGGTCGCTTTGTTCATGTTTCAACTGCTGATTACTGCTTTAAAAGGGAAGTATTTCTAGAGATCAAATGCATTAACAACCTAGATGTCTAGAATCTAGAAATTGGCTTTAGACCATGTCACCTACTGTGAAAGGTCTAGTAATTATAAATCATCTTTAATGGACACAGACATTGACAAATCACTGTTTAAACATACTCAATCTCTATCTTGCCTCACAAATTCCCTCCAACAGGTACAGATGAATTCCAAGTACATTTTCATTAGAGACCTGATATCCAATACCCTTATCCCATCCCCTTCTCTAGCTCTATCAGTCTCTCTGGGTGTAAGTGAGAGTCAGGGGTGTGATGTCACAAACACAACTCCTGGATTAGTATTAGACAGACACAAGAATTGTGTTTGGACAATCAGCTCCAGACTCCCCAGTTCCAGCTGGGTAGAAGGACTATGGTAGAGAGGTCTGTGTGAACCACTTCCATCTTAAGAAAAACTGCTTTCAAAACCAACATTCACAGACAGTGTAGCAATGTTCCATTATGAAAGTACACATCTTTCAAATCAAAAACCATGCATAGGCCTGGCTACAACTGCCTTTTCTGCAATACTAGAGAACAGCATTATTGCTACAAGTTCTCTATAACAGTGTTGTAACTTACTGTAGCTCAATAATCGTATTTCTTAGTCTGTCCATGAAAATATTTCCGTAAAATATATATATATTATTTAAAGCAGATACCCCATAAGTCCTTTTACATTTGAAAAAGTGTTATTCAATTATAATTATTACAGTAATGGCTGTGGTATAATGACACCATGTGTATTCTTCAGCATCATTCTTGGTTTTGTAGACGTCTCATTAAAGATGGAAGCTAATATCAGTAGCATGACACACACTAGACACTGAGTGTACAAAACATTAGGAACACCTTCCTAATATTGAGTGGCACCCCTTTTGCCCTCAGGACAGCCTCAATTCAGGCCTCAATTTTGCCCTCAGGACAGCCTCAATACACTAATGGAAGTGGATTTAACAAGTGACATCAATAAGGGATCATAACTTTCACCTGTATTCACCTGGTCAGTCTACGTCATGGAAAGAGCAGGTGTTCCTAATGTTTTGTCCACACAGTGTGTCATCTATTTATATATTGGCCAGTTCCTCTGTGGACTTTCCTACCAGTAATCCAACTGCATCTTTATGTCTTTGGGTAGGAGAGTGCATTCAAGCTCTCTCTCCTCCAGTAAACTTAATTTATACTAGACACTATGGGCCGGTATCCCAGAGACAGAATAATTAAGACTAGTCCTGAACTAAAAAACATTATCAATGGAGATTTGACAGGACTAGGATTAGCCTTAATATGTGTTTTAGAAAGCCGCTGAATGCTTAATTATGTAAAGCTGCAAATGTTAGTTGATATAAATCCTTACATTTGAATCATAGACACCTTCACATTTTACGTAAATTATTCCACATTCACCATAACAAACAAAAAAATCGGTAGCCATTGTTATAATTACAGAATCTTAATGCACCATTAATATTGATAACTACTCCATTTCCACCAAGATAACCTCTTACCTATACACCCAAAACTCCTTTACTGTCAAACTTTCCTCCAAATGTATTCCCATTCCAAGTTCCAGTCCCCTCATTCCGCACTCCTCGGTCCATCCTCAACTGTTGGTCTTTCACTTTTCCATGTCCCCCTCTCCCTCTATCCCTCTATCCATCTCATTTCATGCAGCACTGGGGTTACCTAAGAGATTGGGCCTCAATAGAGAACATTTATTTTACATTTATTTTATTTTAACTTGGATAACACAGTACAACTTCAGTTGTACAAACTTCAATCTTCATAAAATATTGTTTGCTGGTAATCTGGTAATAATAATATGTTGAAATAAAGATGTATTTCAATGAATACTTTGTTGATGCTAATGCATTGAATTTAAGTTTGTTAACAAAATACTGTGTAGGGCAGGCCTACATTGTCACGCCCTGACTCAGAGGACGCTTATATGTTGAGTCAGGGTGTGTATATGCCATGTTGTGATTTTCTATGTTGGTGATCTAGGTTTTCTAGATCTATGTTGGCCGGTGTGGTTCCCAATCAGAGGCAGCTGTCGCTCGTTGTCTCTGATTGGGGACCATACTTAGGCAGCCTATTGGCACTAATGGATTGTGGGATCTTGTTCCAGTTAAGGTATGTTGTGTTGTGCTGCCTTGGACTTTTTAAACATGTACGCATATCACGTTGCGCCTTGGTCCGTCCCGTCTATAAACGAACGTGACAGAAGATCCCACCAAACGAGGACCAAGCAGCGTGCCCAGGAAGAGCGAATAGCCATGTCACAGGTGGGTAAATTGTGGTCATGGGAAGAGATATTCGCGGGGAAAGGGCCATGGGCGAAGGTAGATGCCCAGGCAGGAGAGGAGCAACGGCAACACGGAAGCCGGCCGAGTAGGAGGCCTGAGAAGCAGCCCCAAGAAAAAATTTTTGGGGGGCTAAAGGGGTGGTCGAGGAGCAATAGAGAAGAGCCCCGACCACTGCACCCGGTTGGGTTTCAGATTGGGTCCCTACGACCTTGGGAAGAGGAGTGGGAACAGTATTACACTGAGGAGTCGGAGGATGACGACGAGTGTCTGTTCCCTAACTCGTGGGGGCTCCCGGAGGAGTCCTCACGGGAAGAGGAGTGCCGACGACGGAGACCCGAGAGGCAACCCCAAGAACATGTTGGGGGGGGGCACACGGTGTGGACGACGATGCAGCAGGAGGCAGCGACAGGGCGGATCTGCAGGTTAGGAGAGGAGGCCACCATGTTACGGGGGCTATTGGTTCAGAGGGAGCAGGAGTTATTCGGTCAGAAGGAGGAGCTACAGGAGGCTAAAAGGGAGAAGGAAGGTGTAGAGGCACGGCGAGAGGAGCTGGTTAGGCAGCAGAAGGAGCGGGGGTTAATAAAGGAACCCAGTCCCGCTCCTCGCACCAAGCAAGTGGTGCGTGTCGCCAGTCCGGTCCGGCCTGTTCCTGCTCCCCGCACTAAGCCAGTGGTGCGTGTTCCCAGTACGGCCCGACCCATTCCTGCTTCCCGCACAAGGCCAGTGGTGCGTGTTCCCAGTACGGTCCGGCCCGTTCCTGCTCCTCGCACCAAGCCAGTGGTGCGCGTCGCCAGCCCGGCCCGGCCTGTTCCTGTCCCTCGCACCAAGCCAGTGGTGCGTGTCACCAGCCCGGCCCGGGCTGTTCCTGCCCCTCGCACCAAGCCAGTGGTGCGTGTTCCTAGTCCGATCCGGCCCGTGCCTGCTCCTCGCACCAGACCAGTGGTGCGTGTGTCCAGTCCGGCACGGCCCGTGCCTGTTCCACCGGGGTCCAGTCCAGCTCCGGTCAGCGGCTCCACTCCGGAGCCAGAGCAGTCCGCTCCACCGGTGCCTGATCCAGCTCCGGTCAGCGGCTCTACTCCGGAGCCAGAGCAGTTCGCTCCACTGTCGTCGGGTTCAGCTCCAGTCAGCGGTTCCAGTCCAGACCCAGACGTCAGCCCCTCTCCAGGTTCGGGGTCTCCCACACCAGGGTCCAGACAGGGCTTGGTACTTCGTGGGAGGAAGGAGAGGGCAAGCAGCGCGCCAAGGTCCAGACCAGACCAGGGGCGCAACAGGGAGGCGGAGAATAGGTGGTGGTCACGCCCAGAGCCAGATCCACCTCCGAGGCGGAATGCCCACCCGGCCCCTACCCTGTTATGTTTATGTTGCGCGGTCGGAGTCCGCACCTTTGGGGGGGGGGGTACTGTCACGCCCTGACTCAGAGGACGCTTATATGTTGAGTCAGGGTGTGTATATTCCATGTTGTGATTTTCTATGTTGGTGATCTAGGTTTTCTAGATCTATGTTGGCCGGTGTGGTTCCCAATCAGAGGCAGCTGTCGCTCGTTGTCTCTGATTGGGGACCATACTTAGGCAGCCTATTGGCACTAGTGGATTGTGGGATCTTGTTCCAGTTAAGGTATGTTGTGTTGTGCTGCCTTGGACTTCACGTTTCGTTTTGTTTGTTGTTTTGTCGTTGTGCTTAATATTTAATAAACATGTACGCATATCACGCTGCACCTTGGTCCGTCCCGTCTATAAACGAACGTGACATACATGCATTTGGTGTACAAAAAGTATAACACTATGTTTTCAATTTGCCATAGTTTGACTGAACTGCAGAGAGCTTCTGGGTCTATGGTAAGGTATGCTATCCCAGAGGTCAACTAAACAACTGTTTACTAGAAAAAGGCATTCTCAATAGAGAGACATTAAATATAACATTACTCTTCAGGAGCTTGGTTAATGTATGATACAACATGACGGCAAAATGAGTTTCCCTTATAGTCCACATTTATATGATATAGTCCTAGCCTATATTTGTATCATTGGTGCTATCAGTTTGGTATGGGAAAAGGCCAAATGAGGTCGCATTACACTGATCCCAAATGCATTTGAATTATGGCATTAATGCTTCTTCCCCCCCCCCCAATCATCTATAGAGGTTGAGGGAGAGAGGGTGACCATGGGTCACCATGGAGAGGTGCTCACAAAAGGGTGTGTTGTGGGAACGGCTCCAGGGGTCAGGAGTGAGGGTAACGGGATCAGTGGTCACAGCCAGCTGGACAGCACACAAGAGGAGACGAGGGTGAGAAAAGGGGGAGGATTGACCCAAAGGGACATTAACATTGACCTGCTGGGAGGGCAGAGAGGCCCACTGACCAATGCCTTTTCATGGGCAGCCTACGACGCTGTGACACACTCGTGTCTAATAGTCCATAGTAATTGACAAGCTATTCTCAGAGTTATGGTGGAAAAAGTAGCTATCAATATGCAGCGGTAGGTGGATTATGAGCCATGCAGATATTTCTACGGGGATAAGGGATGAAATAATGTTTCATTTTTGGAATTGTATTATATAACATATTGGTAACATTTACATTTTACATTTTAGTCATTTAGCAGACGCTCTTATCCAGAGCGACTTACAGTTAGTGAGTGCATACATTATTTTTATTTTTCATACTGGCCCCCCGTGGGAATCAAACCCACAACCCTGGCATTGCAAACGCCATGCTCTACCAACTGAGCTACATCCCTGCCGGCCATTCCCTCCCCTACGCTGGGCCAAATGTGCGCCGCCCCATGGGTCTCCCAGTCGCGGCCGGCTACGACAGAGCCTGGATTCGAACCAGGATCTCTAGTGGCACAGCGCCACTCGGGAAGTAACACTTTACCTGACACCAGGCGTCATAAGACGTTATGACACGATCATAACCATGTCATAATATGTCATAACAGCTGACATAACTTGTCATAACCTGTCATAATATGGTCATAACACCGTCATGGCCCATATATTTACATCTGTTGTGACATACACTATATATACAAAAGTATGTGGACACCTTCAAATAAGTGGATTCGGCTATTTCAGCCACACCCGTTGCTGACAGCCATGCAATCGCCATAGACAAACATTGGCAGTAGAATGGCCTTACTGAAGAGCTCAGTGACTTTCAACGTGGCACCGTCATAGGATGTCACCTTTCCAACAAGTCAGTTCATAAAATTTCTGCACTGCTAGAGCGGCCCCGGTCAACTGTAAGTGCTGTTATTGTGAAGTGGAAACATCTAGGAGCAACAACATCTCAGCCACGAAGTGGTAGGCCAAACAATGAAACAGAACGGGACCACCGAGAAAAATCGTCGTTCCTCGGTTGCAACACTCACTACCAAGTTCCAAACTGCCTCTGGAAGCAATGTCAGCACAAGAACTGTTCATCGGGAGCTTCATGAAATGGGTTTCCATGGCCGAGCAGCCGCACACAAGCCTAACATCACCATGCGCAATGCCAAGCGTCGGCTGGAGTGGTGTAAAGCTCGCCGCCATTGGACTGGAGCAGTGGAAATGTGTTCTCTGGAGTGATGAATCACGCTTCACCATCTGGCAGTCCGACGGACAAATCTGGGTTTGGCGGATGCCAGGAGAACGCTACCTGCCCGAATGCATAGTGCCAACTGTAAAGTTTGGTGGAGGAGGAATAATGGTCTGTTTTTCATGGTTCGGGCTAGGCCATTTAGTTCCAGTGAAGGGAAATCTTCTGTGCTTCCAACTTTGTGGCATGACAATGTCCCCGTTCACAAAGCGAGGTCCATACAGAATAGGTTTGTAGAGATCGTTGTGGAAGAACTTGACTGGCCTGCATAGAGCCCTGACCTCAACCCCATCGAACACCTTTGGGATTAAATGGAACTCCGACTGCGAGCCAGGCCTAATCGCCCAACATCAGTGCACAACCTCACTAATGCTCTTGTGGCTGAATGGAAGTCCCCGCAGCAATGTTCCAACATCTAGTGGAAAGCCTTCCCAGAAGAGTGGAGGCTGTTATAGCAGCAAAGGGGGGACCAACTTCATACACTTTATGACACACCAATACACTTTATGACACTGTCAAGTAGCATTATGACCATCCTGTGTCACTTTACTTGGACTAACAAAATACACTTTATGACACTGTCATGAAGCATTATGACCATCCTGTGTCACTTTACTTGGACTAAGAAAATACACTTTATGACACTGTCATGAAGCATTATGACCATCCTGTGTCACTTTACTTGGACTAAGAAAATACACTTTATGACACTGTCAAGAAGCATTATGACCATCCTGTGTCACTTTACTTGGACTAAGAAATTACACTTTATGACACTGTCATGAAGCATTATGACCATACTGTGTCACTTTACTTGGACTAAGAAAATACACTCAATGACACTGTCAAGAAGCATTATAACTATCAGAATCATGTAAGCTAGATAGGCTTATCACGTACATGGACTTATGTCAGTCATCAGTCACAATGAGGGTATCCTGTTCTGCTCCTGAAATCTGCTCCTGATTTCATCCCAGTCATCAGCAACAGAGCATTGGGGTGGGTGCATGTCTAACATCAATGTGTGCACAATTACAATGATAATTGAATGTGGTCAATTTCATAAAAATATTGTTGTCAAGTAGGCTATGGTGTCATGGAATGTTTTGTCTTGTGTGGTAGGTTTTGTGGGTTTTAACACTCTTATGTAGGTGTCATAACCAGCCATAAAATAACACAATATATGTCACAACAGGTCTAAATGTATGTGTCATGACAGTGTTATGACCATATTATGACAGGTTATGATAAGTTATGTCAGCTGTTATGACATATTTCGACATGGTTATGACTGTGTCATAACGTGTTATGACGCTAGGTGTCAAGTAAAGTGCTACCATTATATTAAATAAACCATATATTAATTTGTTTTTTTTATTTTTATTTATTTAACTAGGCAAGTCAGTTAAGAAGAAATTCTTATTTACAATGACGGCCTACCAAAAGGCAAAAGGCCTCCTGCGGGGACGGGGGCTGGGATTAAAAATACATGGTACAAACATTATTTGGCACAGACAACAGCACAAAGGCAAGAAGGTAGAGATAACAATACATCACGCGAAGCAGCCTCAACTGTCAGTAAGAGTGTCCATGATTGAGTCTTTGAATGACGTGGAGTTTTTTTGCAGCTTTTTGCAGTCGCTAGCTGCAGTGATTAAACATGTGTATCTGGATGTTCCAGGAAGCTGTTTTCTAATAGTCAAATCAATACAGAATCTGAAATATATAAAGTATTATTATTCGTAGTATTAGTGTTGTGGGTGTTCCTGATACAGAGAGAAAAGGTTGTGGGGGTTATCAGACTGTTGTTATGTAAAATAAAGTAACGTTACCAGCAGGAGGTTGGGTCACACTTTATTTGGATAGTCTGGATAGTTCATCTGTAGATGCTCTACAGCTGGTCATACTATCAACAAACTATCTGTTGATAAGCAACTGCTTGCTAGGGTCAGCGTTAGAGTTAGGGTTAGGTTTAGAATAAGGGTTAGGGTAAGGGCTAGGGTTAGGGTAAGGGTTACGTTTAGGATTAGGATAAGGGTTAAGGTAAGGGTTGGAGCTAGGGTTAGGGTTAGTAGATAGTTAGTTGGGGCAGGGGTGCATGCTTAGTCCCCTCCTGTACTCCCTGTTCACTTACGACTGCGTGGCCAAGCACGACTCCAACATCATCATTAAGTTTGCTGTCTACACAACAGTGGTAGGTCTGATCACTGACAACGATTAGACAGCCTATAGGGAGGAGGTCAGAGACCTGGCAGTGTGGTGCCAGGACAACAACCTCTTCCTCAACGTGAGCAAGACAAAGGAGCTGATCGTGGACTACAGGAAAAGGAGGGACGAACACGCCCCCATTCACATCGACGGGGCTGTAGTGGAGCGGGTCGAGAGTTTCAAGTTCCTTGATGTCCACATCACCAACAAACTATCATGGTCCAAACACACCAAGACAGTCGTGAAGAGGATACGACAACACCTTTTCCCCCTCAGGAGACTGAAAAGATTTGGCATGGGTCCCCAAATCCTCAAAAAGTTAGACAGCTGCACCATCGAGAGCATGCTGACCGGTTGCATCACCGCCTGGTATGGTAACTGCTCTGCATCCGACCGTAAGGCGCTACAGAGGCGGTGTCAGAGGAAGGCCCAAAAAATTGTCAAAGACTCCAATCACCCAAGTCATAGACTATTCTCTCTGCTACCGCACGACAAGCGGAACCGGAGTGCCAAGTCTAGGTCCAAAAGGCTCCTTAACAGCTTCTACCCCCAAGCCATAAGACTGCTGAACAATTGATCAAATGGCCACCCGGACTATTTACATTGACCCCCCCTCGCTGTTTATTATCTATGCATAGTATTTTTTTTTACTTTAGTTTATTTAGTAAATATTTTCTTTAATCTATTTCTTGAACTGCATTGTTGGTTAAGGCCTTGTAAGTAAGCATTTCACGGTAAGGTCTACACCTGTTGAATTTGGTGCATGTGACAAATATAATTTGATTTGATTTGAAATGTTACTAATCTGTAGAGCATCTGGAGATGGACTATCCAAATAAAGTGTTACTGAAGGTTGTCAAATTAAGGGCTCGATTTGATCCGTATAGTGGAAGTTCAGAGTTATAGCTTGATTTAAATTTTAAGGCAATGTTCCCGCGTTGGCGGAGACCACATTCACGGTAAACGCTGATCGGAAATTACCTTTACATTTCAATAGTGCTGTATTGCTGAAGTTCGGTGATACGGATTTAATCCATAAAGCCGTTCAATCATAAAATCTACTGCTGTGTCAATGTAACAGTTGTTTAATATACAATCTACTGCTATGTCAATGTAACAGTTGTTTAATATACAATCTACTGCTGTGTCAATGTAACAGTTGTTTAATATACAATCTACTGCTGTGTCAATGTAACAGTTGTTTAATATACAATCTACTGCTGTGTCAATGTAACAGTTGTTTAATATACAATCTACTGCTGTGTCAATGTAACAGTTGTTTAATATACAATCTACTGCTGTGTCAATGTAACAGTTGTTTAATATACAATCTAATGCTGTGTCAATGTAACAGTTGTTTAATATACAATCTACTGCTGTGTCAATGTAACAGTTGTTTAATATACAATCTACTGCTGTGTCAATGTAACAGTTGTTTAATATACAATCTACTGCTGTGTCAATGTAACAGTTGTTTAATATACAATCTACTGCTGTGTCAATGTAACAGTTGTTTAATATACAATCTACTGCTGTGTCAATGTAACAGTTGTTTAATATACAATCTACTGCTGTGTCAATGTAACAGTTGTTTAATATACAATCTACTGCTGTGTCAATGTAACAGTTGTTTAATATACAATCTACTGCTGTGTCAATGTAACAGTTGTTTAATATACAATCTACTGCTGTGTCAATGTAACAGTTGTTTAATATACAATCTACTGCTGTGTCAATGTAACATTTGTGGCAGACAGTGCAACAGCACCCAAGAACTCAACAGTAACACACTAGAACTCAACAGTAACGCACTAGAACTCAACAGTAACGCACTAGAACTCAACAGTAACACACTAGAACTCAATAGTAACACACTAGAACTCAATAGTAACACACTAGAACTCAACAGTAACACACTAGAACTCAATAGTAACACACTAGAACTCAACAGTAACACACTATAACTTTTTTAAACTATTGTAGTGTGCTACGACAACTGTAGTCGCGTGTTGCCATAGCTCCAAAATCACGTCGTTGTCACGGGAAGCCTGGTTCTTGACAAGACTACCACAACTGAGATGAAATACAATCAGCATAATGGACAAACATACAATCAAATCACCTGAAGAAAAACACGATTCAGTTGAAACATAAATAGAGTTGGTAAAATCAGCATAATCTGATAGAGTTCTCATGGTATATACAGGCTGCTGGAGATGGATCCTTCTGATAGAGTTCTCGTGGTATATACAGGCTGCTGGAGATGGATCCTTCTGAAAGAGTTCTCATGGTATATACAGGCTGCCGGAGATTAATCTTAGGCTGCCATGATGTGTTAGCATTTCTTACATACTTAAAGTTGTCAGATTCAGGGATGTATCAACCCCTCACCACTGTCCCCAGAACATTTGTAGCAGATGAAGTTGAGCCTCTGATTCTCCTCCAGACTAACCCACTGCTGCCTCCCGGTGGTCTCTACAGCCCCTGCAATCCCACAGTCCTGCTGGCTGTCTGAGCCGTGCCCGGGGGCCCAGTTCTGGTAGCAGCCTGCATCAGACCTGATCCAGAACCAGAAGTGGAATGAACAGGTGAAGCGCAGGCCCACCCAGACGTGGGATGAAGTGGCATTGGTAGCCCTCTTGGCCACCCTGTACTGAAGCAGCTCTGTAGTGATAGAGACCAGGTCAACGTGGTGCTCTCTGCAGTAGCTCAGGGCGTCGTTCCACGTCATGTTCTCACGGATCAATACCAGGTTGTCTGAGCAAAATAAAGATATAAAGATAGATAACATGGAGCCCATTCAACAAAATGTAGATTTGAATGCATTTATACCTCTGCTCTGTAACCTAACATCTTTGAAACAACATAAAACCACAGCCAAACAAAATAGAGACGGTTAGGCTTACAACATGTCAATAGTTATGATATAATGATGAAAGTTACCTGGACTTAAACCTTGACTGTTTTCAGTTGGCGTAACAGTGGAGACACTGACAGGCTCGGCAGTACTATACGGAGCAGTCTCAACCACCGTGGTTATATCAAGGGCAGAAGTATGGTCAGTAGTCACTCGTGTAATGCTGTGTTGCATTTCTGTGTCCGCAGTCCCAGTTGTTGATTGATGAGTTACATTCTCAGTAGTTGCATGTGTAGGTAAGTAACCAGCAGTCGCTGGATCTGTATTTAGGTGTTTAGTAGTTGCCTCTTCAGTAGAAACACGCACTGCGCTATTGAATGTAGATAGTTTTTGAACAGGTACAGTAGTTGCAGGGTCAGAAGTTATGTGTTCAGTAGTAAACTGTTGAGTTGAAACTTGGTCTGTGGTATTAAATGTAGTTGGTAAAGACGTTGAGGAACTGTTTTGGACAATAGCAGTAGAAGCACTTGTAGGTAAGTAATCAGTAGTCACTTGCTCTGTAGTTGAGTGTTCAGTAGTTAACATTTCAGTTGAAGCTTGTTCTGTGGTAGTTGGTACATATGTTGAGATAATGCTTTGAACAGGTACATTAGTTGCACTTTCTGTATTTAGGTGTTTAGTAGTTGACTGTTCAGTTGAAACTCGCTTTGTGGTAGTGAATGTAGCTAGTACTGGTGTTGAGGGAGTGTTTTGAACAGGTACAGCAGTTGCATGTGTAGGTATGAAACCAGTAGTCGCTTGCTCTGTAGTTAGGTGTTCAGTAGTTAACTGTTCAGTTGAAACTTTCTCTGTAGTATTAAATGTAGTTGGTACCGGTGTTGAGGGAGTGTTTCGAACAGGTACAGTAAGTAAGCAGTAGTTGTTGCAGGTAAGTAAGCAGTAGTGGCTTGGTTAGCGGTTGAGCGTTCAGGAGTTGCCTCTTCAGTTGAAACATGCACTGTGGTATTGAATGTAGCTGGTACAGACGACGGAATGTTTTGGACAGGTGCAGTAGAAGCACTTGTAGTTAAGTAATCAGTAGTTGCTTGCTCTCTAGTTGAGTGTCCAGTAGTTAACATTTCAGTTGAAGCATGTTCTGTGGTAGTTGGTGCAGACGTTAAGATAATGCTTTGAACAGGTACAGTACTTTCACTTTCTGTAGTTAGGTTTTCAGAAATTAACTGTTCAATTGAAACATGTTCTGTGGTAGTGAACATAGTTGGTACAGGTGTAGAAGGAGTGTTTTGAACAGGTTCAGCAATTGCTTGATCAGAGGTTAGGTGTTCAGTAGAAACATGTTCTGTGGTATTTAATGTAGTTGGTTTTTGAACAGGTACAGTAGTCACTGGGTCAGACGTTAGGTGTTCAGTAGTTAATTGTTGAGTTGAATGTTCTGTGGTATTGAATGTAGTTGGCACTGGTGTTGAGGGAGTGTTTTGAACCTGTGCAGTAATTGCTTGATCAGAGTTTAGGTGTCCAGTAGTTAATTGTTCAGTTGAAGCATGTTTTGTGGAAATGAATGTAGTTGGTACAGACGTTGAGGGAGTGTTTTGGACAGGGACAGTAGTTGCATGTTCTGTAGATAGGTTTTCAGTAGTTAACATTTCAGTTGAAGCATGTTCTGTGGAAATGAATGTAGTTGGTATAGCCGTTAAGGTCCTGTTTTGAACAGGTACAGTAATCACTGGGTGAGATGTTAGGAGTCTGGTAGATAGCTGTCCAGTAGAAACATGCACTGTATTAGTGAATGTAGTTGGTACTGGTGTTGAGGGAGTGTTTTGAACCTGTGCAGTAATTGCTTGATCAGAGTTTAGGTGTCCAGTAGTTAATTGTTCAGTTGAAACTTGGTCTGTGGTATTTAATGTAGCTGGTACAGACGATGAAGGAATGTTTTGGACAGGTGCAGTAGAAGCACTTGTAGTTAAGTAATCAGTAGTCGCTTGCTCTCTAGTTGAGTGTCCAGTAGTTAACGTTTCAGTTGAAGCATGTTCTGTGGTAGTTGGTGCAGACATTGTGATAATGCTTTGAACAGGTACAGTAGTTTCATGTTCTGTAGTTAGGTGTTCAGTAGTTAACCGTTCAGGTGAAGCATGTTCTGTGGAAATTAATGTAGTTGGTTTTGGAACAGGTACAGTAGTCGCTGGGTCAGAAGTTAGGTGTTCAGTTGATAACTGTTCAGTTGATTGTTCTGTGGCATTGAATGTAGTTGGTACTGGTGTTGAGGGAGTGTTTTGAACCTGTGCAGTAATTGCTTGATCAGAGTTTAGGTGTCCAGTAGTTAACTGTTCAGGTGAAGCATGTTCTGTGGAAATGAATGTAGTTGGTACAGACGTTGAGGGAATGTTTTGGACAAGGACAGTAGTTGCTTGTTCTGTAGTTAGGTTTTCAGTAGTTAACATTTCAGTTGAAGCATGTTCCGTGGTAGTTGATGCAGACGTTGAGATAATGCTTTGAACCGGTACCGTAGTTCCACTTTCTGTAGATAGGTGTTCAGTAGTTAACATTTCAGTTGAAGCATGTTCTGTGGAAATGAATGTAGTTGGTATAGCCGTTAAGGTCCTGTTTTGAACAGGTACAGTAATCACTGGGTCAGATGTTAGGAGTCTGGTAGATAGCTGTCCAGTAGAAACATGCACTGTGGTATTGAATGTAGTTGGTTTTTGAACAGGTACAGTAGTAAATGTGTCAGCGGATAGGTGTTCAGTAGTTAACTGTTCAGGTGAAGCATGTTCTGTGGAAATGAATGTAGTTGGTACAGACGTTGAGGGAATGTTTTGGACAAGGACAGTAGTTGCATGTTCTGTAGTTAGGTGTTCAGTAGTTAACTGTTCAGTTGTAACATGCTCTGTGGAATTAGATGTAGTTGGTACCGGCATTGAGGCAATGTTTTTAACAGGTGCAGTAGAAGCACTTGTGGATAATAAATCAGTAGTTGCTTGCTCTCTAGTTGACTGTTCAGTAGTTAACATTTCAGTTGAAGCATGTTCTGTGGAAATGAATGTAGTTGGTACAGACGTTGAGGTCCTGTTTTGAACAGGTACAGTAATCACTGGGTGAGATGTTAGGAGTCTGGTAGATAGGTGTTCAGTAGAAACATGCACTGGGGTATTGAATGTAGTTGTTTTTTGAATAGGTACAGTAGTCAATGGGTCAGAGGTTAGGTCTTCAGTAGTTAACTGCTCAGTTGAAGCATGTTCTGTGGAAATTAATATAGTTGGTACAGGCATTGAGATATTGCTTTGAACAGGTACAGTAGTCGCTTGGTCAGACGTTAGGTGTTTAGTAGTTAACTGTTCAGTTGAACCTTGCTCTGTGGTAGTGAATGTAGTTGGTGCTGGTGTAGACGGAGTGTTTTGTACAGGTAGGCCTACAGTAGTTGCTTGTTCAGAGGTTGGTAAAAGTGCTGAAATAATATTTTGGATTTGCACAAAATTAGTATTTGTTTTCTTATGTGTTTCTTCAGTCAGGTAACACAGTCCTGTAAAATACAAGCAAAAACCATTTGAGAGCAATTTAATAACATCTCCTTGCTGCATGCATAGATTTTCACACACACACATCCTAGTAATATCACAGAATGTTATGAACAACAAGATATCAACGTATAATACACATCATGTTGCTTTTTATGAACAGAGAGAACTATGAAAGGATCATGAAAAATGGGCTGCCGTTTGAAAGTTACCCATGTGTTTATTGCATAACAGACGATCAGAATTATATTTTATGTATGAGGTACTCCAACACTTATCAAATCAAATCAAATCAAATCAAATCGTATTGGTCACATGCGCCGAATACAACAGGTGCAGACATTACAGTGAAATGCTTACTTACAGCCCTTAACCAACAGTGCATTTATTTTTAACAAAAAAAGTAAAAATAAAACAACAACAAAAAAAGTGTTGAGAAAAAAAAGAGCAGAAGTAAAATAAAGTAACAGTAGGGAGGCTATATATACAGGGGGGTACCGTTGCAGAGTCAATGTGCGGGGGCACCGGCTAGTTGAGGTAGTTGAGGTAATATGTACATGTGGGTAGAGTTAAAGTGACTATGCATAAATAATTAACAGAGTAGCAGCAGCGTAAAAAAGGATGGGGTGGGGGGGCAGTGCAAATAGTCCGGGTAGCCATGATTAGCTGTTCAGGAGTCTTATGGCTTGGGGGTAGAAGCTGTTGAGAAGTATTTTGGACCTAGACTTGGCACTCCGGTACCGCTTGCCATGCGGTAGCAGAGAGAACAGTCTATGACTAGGGTGGCTGGAGTCTTTGACAATTTTGAGGGCCTTCCTCTGACACCGCCTGGTATAGAGGTCCTGGATGGCAGGAAGCTTGGTCCCAGTGATGTACTGGGCCGTACGCACTACCCTCTGTAGTGCCTTGCGGTCGGAGGCCAAGCAGTTGCCATACCAGGCGGTGATGCAACCAGTCAGGATGCTCTCGATGGTGCAGCTGTAGAATTTTTTGAGGATCTGAGGACCCATGCCAAATCTTTTCAGTCTCCTGAGGGGGAATAGGCTTTGTCGTGCCCTCTTCACGACTGTCTTGGTGTGTTTGGACCATGATAGTTCGTTGGTGATGTGGACACCAAGGTACATGAAGCTCTCAACCTGTTCCACTACAGCCCCGTCGATGAGAATGGGGGCGTGCTCAGTCCTCTTTTTTTTCCTGTAGTCCACAATCATCTCCTTTGTCTTGGTCACGTTGAGGTTGTTGTCCTGGCACCACACGGCCAGGTCTCTGACCTCCTCCCTATAGGCTGTCTCATCGTTGTCGGTGATCAGGCCTACCACTGTTGTGTCGTCGGCAAACTTAATGATGGTGTTGGAGTCGTGCCTGGCCATGCAGTCATGGGTGAACAGAGAGTACAGGAGGGGACTGAGCACGCACCCCTGAGGGGCCCCCGTGTTGAGGATCAGTGTGGCAGATGTGTTGTTACCTACCCTTACCACCTGCGGGCGGCCCGTCAGGAAGTCCAGGATCCAGTTGCAGAGGGAGGTGTTTAGTCCCAGGATCCTTAGCTTAGTGATGAGCTTAGAGGGCACTATGGTGTTGAATGCTGAGCTGTAGTCAATGAATAGCATTCTCACGTAGGTGTTCCTCTTGTCCAGGTGGGAAAGGGCAGTGTGGAGTGCAATAGAGATTGCATCATCTGTGGATCTGTTGGGGCGGTATGCAAATTGGAGTATACCTTATACCTCTTTCTAAAGGATTTATATTTGAATGCCTTATTCAATGATGCCTAAATTATACCCAGTAGGCCTATATGCCTAAATTATCACAATGACTCAAACAAAGAACTTGAATGTTATTGAAAGCACTGAAGAATACATACCTGAGACGAACAGGAGATGCAACAGTGGAGTGCTCCTCATCATGATTGTAGTTTTAAGTAGTCTTCAGAATGGGTTGTCAAACACTGTAAACCTGAAATCATCGCAACTGTCCATTACTAACATTCAGATCTAACCAAAACATACAATCTGTGACACCCTGTGTTCTACTCTAGTACATAATCCTCTGAAATGGAGGCAACTGACACTCATTGTATCTTAGTTGACTGACTTATTAGGACTCCCTAGTAGCAGGTGTCTAAGAATGTGACTGGACTTGCTTATAAAGGCAGCACATGTTTAGGTTCACCTTTGTCGTAATGTTCCCTGACAAGGTAGTTCATCAGGTTAAACCTTTCGCTCTTATACATAGAGCCTACATGACTAGGGTGTGACGGGTGGTAAGAAAGAACACGGAAGCGTGTCACCAAAAACCACATGATAATTGACCAAAATTACGTAATCACATTGTGAACCTGTTGATAATGGAAAAGTCATTGGTAGGTCTATTCGCTTACAGACAGAAAGCAATTGTCCAAGATTGGACAGTCCAAGTCATTAGTAAGATGCTAAGAATGTGGTTGAGCAATTCAGGTTACTCTGTATGAAGATACCTTCCCAAACGGGTAACAATATAGTTACTGTCTTTTGCTGGTCTGACAAATGAGCGTAAAACAAAATAATTAATCAAGTTAGCGACAGAATTGTTCACTCAAGGGCATGATTAGTGATCAGCAGACCTACTGTTCCCCTTTAAAGAACAAGGAAGTTTAAATTCTGCTTGATGCAAAAGACTAGGAGCCCGCACTGGGGCACATTCGTACGTGAGAATGATTCCCATGTTACATGTCACAAATTTAAAATCAGAATCAGAACTAATAAAGAACACAACCACCAGGGCAAAATGAGCAAACAAAGTAGAAAATAGAAGATTTAACAGTACCTCTGTCATCTCCCGAGGCTGCTTAGCCAACTTCCCATATAGGCTCAACTTCCTAGATTTGCAAAGGCTACACCAAAATATACAGTATGCTAAATTGCATTTTCTCTCAAAATAATCACATGATGAGAAAAGTGAATAAACAAACAGACATTGAGCCATATTGGTTGTATGTCTTATTTTTATTGTTTTATTATTATTTAAGCCAAAATATATTTGAGATTAAGAATCATTGTGAAATAAAGCAGTCTAAATGGCTTACATGCATGTTTTAATTTTAGTTTAACCAGCTGTCCTCTTGTCAAACCACCACCATTATTCAACCATTAAATGTATTAGGAATTTGCAGAATAATATTTTATCATCAGGTGATAAATATCCAAAATCGAGGTCCAAAATCTATGTAGTCTACATTGATTTACATCTATTCATAGTAGCCTAGTTGTATAGTTACATTTTTAAAATGTAATGTTCTTTAATTTGTGAATCTGTTGATTTTCCTTTATATATTAGCTACGGTATATAGAGGGAAATTGCTACATTAGTCCTACCCCTGGTCCATGTTGCAACTGTTTTGCCTAGAGACATTGTGGCTCTAAAGACACTGTCACTGGCATTGAGCCAACATGGCTTCCTTTCCGTGTAAACAACAACAGCATCAAGTGAAGGGGGTTTGAGTTTAGGCCTATTACCTCGCATATGCTCTGTCTCTTGGATTTCGCAAATAATACGCAACTATAAATAGTTATGTAACCTACAACGATGTGCCGAAGGTGTTTCTAGTGAGTATATTGCGCCCCCCCCAATTGTAACTCGCTAATTTATATTTTGAGGCCAACATGAACGTTAGTTAGCTGGCTAGCCTGCTAACGTTAGCTCGCAGGCAAGCTACCACCACCAAGGGATATTGAGTTTGAAGCAGAGTTATCTAGCGAAACATGGTGTGAGTTTTTTTAAAGGTTGATAGTTCGGTACAATTGATGCTTGCTGTGATATTTAATTGCATACAATCAACGTATACATATTTTTAGTTTACATACAGTAGCAACGTGCTAGAGATTAGCTAGCTAACTAAAGTTAGCTAACGTCTGGTCTAATTTACCATTGCTTGCGAACGTTCGCTTGTTAGCCAACAGTACATGTTAGCTTTTCAATTATCGCTAACGCTGGATTAAAGTGATGTCTCATTGGACCACTTGGATGAAACCAGTGTTTATAAATTTTCTTAGCTAACTACGATTAGCTAACGTTAAAGTAAGCTGACCGTCTCATATTTACAGCTATCTAGCGAGGTAACTAGTTAGCTATGTTCGTTAGTTAGCTAACTTAACTAGCTAGCTAGCTACGACGTTTGTTTTATTTTAGCTAACTAGTATAGTGACTGGTAATGTGAAGAGAGGCCTGTCAGTTTATACGATTAAGGAGTATTTATCATTAATACAGTAGCGAGCATACCCCATGCCATGGTAGCTAGCGAGCATGACAGTTATCTAGTCCTTTCTAGTTTTAGTTAAATAGTTTACCTAGCTAGCTAGTAGGAACAACCTAACTAGCTAGCTACCGGTAAGTAATTTGTTAGATCAAATAGTTACTAATGAGAATACCGAATGTCTTACAATCAACTGAATATCGTCAGTAGCTAGGGGCCTACAAGTGGCATTTATGTAAATACTAATACATTTCGCTGGCCACATGAAGTAGCTAACCGTAAAACATTTTTTTGTTATCAATTGTGATAAAGTAACCTTCAACCCCAACAGATTATTGTCCTTCAGACAACTCATCATCCTCCTCTCCGACTGGGTAGTTCAATAGCCATGTCCTCGCATCAGCCCACCAGTTCAGCCTCCAACAGTCCCACCAGCACCTTTGGCTCACCTTTCTCAGTCATCAGCCCCTCACTGGGCTCCCCTGGTGTGGCACCCTCCATGGGTTATGGGCCTATTAGCAGTAGTCAGGTGAGAAACAAACCCAAGGACCTTCTTTTGCTTTTATGTTTGCATTTGAATGATCCTACTCTGTATGTGTTTATTCTCTAGCAATATTTCCAAGCTCAGAGAAGTGCAAGAGTTTGTTGCTCCACACATAAAGGCTGACATTTAGGCTAGCCTAGATGTTTTTTTGTTTTTTTTTAATCAGTCATGATAACAGTATTGTTATATTTTGTTTGTTTTTTTTCTTCACTTTTTTGTTTGTGCACAGATCAACTCTACAATGGGGATGCACTCGATCAGCAGCTCCGATGATGTCAAGCCCCCGTTTGGCTTGAGGCCTATGTCTGCACACAGCCCTGGGATAATGCTCTCCCAGAAACGCATGTGTGCCATCTGTGGAGACCGCTCCTCTGGTGAGTGCTGTGCACTAAGAGCAGGGTTAGTAGAGGTGAAACGTCGGGCCGGGGACTTATTTTAAATCCCTGGCAATTTCAGAGAGGATAATCCTTTTTGTCAGCTGTCTTCAGCTGTGTGTCCTGACCTCTGCATCAGTCTAACCAATGTTCTTTACTGGCCTGTTTGATTCTATGTCAGTATATAAACACTAAAGGCTTTTGAAATGCTGCAGATTCATTAATTAGCGAAGCTCTGTGTAACTCTGCTCGTAAAAAAACAAAAAACTCCTCATTCCTACATAGTGTTGCACGGTATACCGGTACCACGGTAATATCACAGTACCAAAACGTCATGATACCAACATTTTAGAATACTGTAGTACTGTTTCATATGATACTACCGACGTTTTCAGCCCTTCCTATCTCAAGAACCTGCTGGCGCCAGTTATAAAATGTATATAAAGTCAGTTTTGTTTATAAATGTAGTTGAATTTAAGCAGCAGTCATTTGACATTTTTGACATTTTAGTCATTTAGTAGACGCTCTTATCCAGAGCGACTTACAGGAGCAATTAGGGTTAAGTGCCTTGCTCAAGGGCACATCGACAGATTTTTCACCTAGTCGGCTCGGGGATTAGAACCAGCGACCTTTCGATTACTGGCACAACGCTCTTAACCACTAAGCTACCTGCCGCCCCACTCACAGTCTCTTGTATGCGCAGGTCCCGTGTTGCAGCTGTAATCAGCCAGCCGCATCCCCTACCAGCCCGCCCCTCACTCACCTGCTTCTCTCCGTCCGTTCTTCCTCCATCAGTTAAAAAAAATATTATTTAGCTGTGATGGCGAGCGGGGATGCAGACCCTGATGAGTGTTCTGTTAGATTTGTTACATTGGAGCAGCGCGCAAAGCGAGCAATGTTGATACATTGTATCATTTCATCGCCTGTTATAACCAAGAGCACAGACCAGTCTGAGTAGACTTTTCAAGTTCACGGTCATGCAGCCTCTGAGTGTCAGAGAGGGAAAATGGAGCACCGCTTGGTGACAGGCGTGCTTGCTGCTTTACAGCAAAGAAAAGGGCTTGTCTCGAAAATATGACCCATATTACCAGAGATGGCTTTTTTTATTTCTATCGGGATTCACACGTATTTTATATAAATTCAAAAAAAATGTAGCGAGCCATTTTAAACTAATCCCGGGTCGCTAATTATTGCTTTGATAACGAACAACGTTGTTCAGTCATGTTACCTAGCTAGCTAACATCCTGGTAACTTGACAGTAGGTTTAGGCTCATCTGATTGGCCCAGGAAGAAAGGAAAAGGGTTTGCTACTCATGAGATGAGGGCCTAATGGAAGACTAAACGATTTCAAAATCTATTTCTTTCTGGTGCTCCTTAAATTCTGTTTGGTGCCTAACGTTTTAAGAGTTGGGAGCAGTGTGTGTATGTGTTTGTGGGAGAGTGCAAGTGGTGTGTGTGTGTGTTTTATGAGAGTGAGGGAGACAGTGTGTCTGTCTGTGTTAACTGAAGAGTAAAGAAGGTTTCATGCAATGTTTTCCCCTTACTCACACAATGACATGCAGATCGTTATGCATGTACAGTATATCACAGGAGGTTGCTGGCACCTTAGTTGGGGAAGACAGGCTCGTGGTAATGGCTGGAGTGGAATCAGTGGAATGGTATCAAACACATGTTTTCTATGTGTTTGATGCCATTCCATTTGCACCATTCTAGTCATTATTATGAGCCATCCTTCCCTCAGCAGCCTCCACTGATGTATATTCCTTCCTCCTATTCCTCCAGCCAAATCACAGAAAGGCCTTTGCAAAACTTTGCAAATCAGCCATTCTATGCATTATTCTATTATACACTGAACAGTGTGAAGTTAAATTCAATGTGTTGTATTGAGTAGAAGTGTGAATTTTTAGAACAAGTGAACAAGCGTCCGGGGGATGAGGCGAACAGGATTCTAGGCCACTGATTTTTCCCCCACTATGGTACTACTTGGCCTGGTGTCGTATCGTTTTTAAAATGTTGGTGTCGTGACAAGCCTACTCCCCCCCCCACGCAGGTAAGCACTATGGTGTGTACAGCTGTGAAGGCTGCAAGGGCTTCTTCAAACGCACAGTTCGCAAGGACCTGAGCTACACCTGCAGGGATAACAAAGAGTGCCTGGTGGACAAGCGCCAGCGCAACCGCTGCCAGTACTGCCGCTACCAGAAGTGTCTGGCTATGGGCATGAAGAGGGAAGGTGAGGAGGGGAGGGGAGGGGAGGGACTGAATGTTTGGAGCATTCATATTTAATCAATTTTGATGAGAGTTTGTAGGAGTGCTTTTGAAAGGGCAACATAAATAAATAAAAAGATTGAGAGATTGAGAAACTTGTGGGTTTTTAAAACCTGCAGAATCTCCAACTTGACTACATTTTTTTTCAAAGTAGGCTGTTGTAAGAATATATTTTGGATAGACTCAGAAATTGTATAGTTCAAAGGCCAGAATAATTTGGCCAAATGATTGAATATAGGCCTAGCCCAGTAAAACCTTTGACGATCACTTCTATTTGATCATTTTATTGTGTGGGGGAGGGTACGTTGTTTTCAAAGTCATTAACAAAACAGAGGGGGAGAGAATATCGGGGTAGGTTCATATAACTAACCCCTCTTTTCCTCTTACTTTTCTTTCCCCCTATTCTCTCTCTCCCTCCTTCTATAGTGGTCCAAGATGAACGTCAGAAATGTAAGGATAAAGTCATGGAGAGATGAAGAATGATGTGATTGGATGTGGTATTGAGAGATTGCAATTAAACACCAAATGCTCGGCACACACTGGTAGGCTAATTCTCACATCAGAATGGCTAAGAAATGAAAGACGTGAATGCATTATGGTGTAAAAGTATACCAATTTGACCTTTCACCCTGTATGGATGAAGCCTAACACGAGTTAAGATGGGCACAACAGGGTTTCCTCCTTTCTTTTCTAACCCTGTGACTCCACTCCCTCCCGTCCCTCTCCTATTAACCCCCACCCCTCTTCCTGTCTCCCGTCTCTCCCTCTCCCCTCCTGGCTGTGTGGTGTGGTGTGGTTGGGTGCATGGCGGGGTGCAGCAGTCCAGGAGGAGCGTCAGAGGATCAGGGAGCGAGAGGAGGGACTGGAGTGCAGCAGTGCTGTGAACGAGGAGATGCCCGTGGAGAAGATCTTGGAGGCGGAGACGTCCGTGGAGCAGAGGGTGGAGCTCCACTCTGACGCAGGCTCCGCTGGTAGCTCTGTGAGTATACAGGACTATACTGTTGACTGGATCAATATTAGGGTTGCGGAATTTTGCGACGCTAATAAGTATTCGGATAGAGCGGTGTCACCTCAAGGAATTACCTGGCTCCGATTTATAGCCTACTGCTCAACTCTTGGGACGAATATACTTTAAAAACGTTAGATAAACTGCTGTCTGTTTAGCATCGAGATTAAAGGTGTTTTCTTTCCTACTAGGGATTATTGCATTATTTCTAGCTTCAGGATTGGCTTTTAGGGTCTGATGTTATTGCATTTTATGGGATTTTTCTATCTTTTTTTTGTGGTTTTAGCCCCATGATGCGGTGACAAACATCTGCCAGACTGCAGACAAGCAGCTGTTTGCATTGGTGGAGTGGGCCAAGAGGATCCCCCACTTCTCTGAGCTGCCCCTGGATGACCAGGTCATCCTCCTGCGTGCAGGTACCACTGCCTGGAGGGAGGGAGACACCAGGAGGGTGGATGTGATATGCACTGTCTCAAAGAATAGAGTTTAAAAGTGATTTTCTGTTCCTGTATTCATTCAAGAGGCAACCAGAGTAGTGCATATGATGGTGTACATTTCTCTACCAGTGCAAAGCCCAAAAAGACTGATCATAGAGAAGGAGCTGCCCCTATTGTGGGGATATTTGTAACTGCTGTCAATTGTATTACATGCCCGTATATCCTGCTATTATAAAAAAAGACAAGACAGGGAAAGAAAGACCAGAAAAGAGATGGCTCCTAAAAATAAATACAAATATTTAAAATAATAAGTAAAATTTTTTATAATAAATGGTTTAGTACCCAAATGTGTGGTTTTTTAAAAATATAAATAAAAAAGAAGAAAGAAAGAAAGAGCAGCCGCTAATTGTATGCTTTATTCCTCCTCTTTATCCGTCCTTCGTCAGGGGGCTATTGTAGCAGAAATGTCTTTATCCGTCCTTCGTCAGGGGGCTATTGTAGCAGAAATGTACAGTCGTGGTCAAAAGTTTTGAAAACGACACAAGTATTGGTCTTCACAAAGTTCGCTGCTTCAGTGTTATGAGATATTTTTGTCAGATGCTGCTATAGTATACTGAAGTATAATTACAAGAATTCCATAAGTGTCAAAGGCTTTTATTGACAATTACATTTAGTTTATGCAAAAAGTCAATATTTGCAGTGTCAACCCTTCTTTTTCAAGACCTCTGCAATCCGCCCTGGCATGCTGTCAATTAACTTCTGGGCCACATCCTGACTGATGGCAGCCCATTCTTGCATAATCAATGCTTGGAGTTTGTCAGAATTTGTGGGTTTTTGTTTGTCCACCCGCCTCTTGAGGATCGACCACAAGTTCTCAATGGGATTAAGGTCTGGGGAGTTTCCTGGCCATGGACCCAAAATTTCGATGTTTTGTTCCCTGAGCCACTTAGTTATCACTTTTGCCTTATGGCAAGGTGCTCCATCATGCTGGAAAAGGCATTGTTCAGCACCAAACTGTTCTTGGATGGTTGGGAGAAGTTGCTCTCGGAGGATGTGTTGGTACCATTCTTTATTCATGGCTGTGTTCTTAGGCAAAATTGTGAGTGAGCCCCCTCCCTTGGCTGAGAAGCAACCCCACACATGAATGGTCTCAGGATGCTTTACTGTTGGCATGACACAGGACTGATGGTAGCGCTCACCTTGTCTTCTCCGGACAAGGTGTTTTCCGGTTGCCCCAAACAATCGGAAAGGGGATTCATCAGAGAAAATGACTTTACCCCAGTCCTCAGCAGTCCAATCCCTGTACCTTTTGCAGAATATCAGTCTGTCCCTGATGTTTTTCCTGGAGAGAAGTGGCTTCTTTGCTGCCCTTCTTGACACCAGGCCATCCTCCAAAAGTCTTCGCCTCACTGTGCGTGCAGATGCACTCACACCTGCCTGTTGCCATTCCTGAGCAAGCTCTGCACTGGTGGTGCCCCGATCCTGCAGCTGAATCAACTTTAGGAGACGGTCCTGGCGCTTGCTGGACTTTCTTGGGCGCCCTGACGCCTTCTTCACAACAATTTAACCTCTCTCCTTGAAGTTCTTGATGATCTGACAAATGGTTGATTTAGGTGCAATCTTACTAGCAGCAATATCCTTGCCTGTGAAGCCCTTTTTGTGCAAAGCAATGATGACGGCACGTGTTTCCTTGCAGGTAACCATGGTTAACAGAGGAAGAACAATGATTTCAAGCACCACCCTCCTTTTAAAGCTTCCAGTCTGTTATTCTAACTCAATCAGCATGACAGAGTGATCTTCAGCGTTGTCTCGTCAACACTCTCACCTGTGTTAACGAGAGAATCACTGACATGATGGCAGCTGGTCCTTTTGTGGCAGGGCTGAAATGCAGTGGAAATGTTTTTTTTGGGATTAAGTTCATTTTCATGGCGAAGAGGGACTTTGCAATTCATCTGATCACTCTTCATGACATTCTGGAATATATGCAAATTGCCATCAAAACTGAGGCAGCAGAATTAGTATTTGTGTCATTCTCAAAACCTTTGACCACGACTGTATATCTGTCCTTCGTCAGGGGGCTATTGTAGCAGAAATGTCTTTAGCTGTCCTTCAGGGGGATATTATAGCAGAAATGTATTTAGCTGTCCTTCGTTAGGGGGCTATTGTAGCAGAAATGTCTATTGTCCTTCGTCAGGGGGCTATTGTAGCAGAAATGTATTTACTGTCCTTTGTCAGGGGGCTATTGTAGCAGAAATGTCTGTCCTTCATCAGGGGACTATTATAGCAAAAATATCTTTACTGTCCTTCGTCAGGGGGCTATTGTAGCGGAAATGTCTTTACTGTCCTTCGTCAGGGGGCTATTGTAGCAGGAAAGTCTTTACTGTCCTTTGTCAGGGGGCTATTGTAGCTGAAATGGCTGAATCCACTAATTTGAAGGGGTGTCCACATACTTTTGACAATGTAGAGTAAGAGCGCAAGAAGCAATCCATAATCTATCAATCGATACATTATTAATCCAATTTATCAGTAGCACCATGAGTTAACTCTGTTGGACAGTAGCAAATGCCCCAGAGGTTGTTGATGTCCCTAATAAGGTCCTTCTCTGCTCCTCTCTGCTCTTCTGTCCTGTGTATCTGTCCTGTCCCATCGGTCTCTCCTCCCTCCTCTGCTCCTCTCCTGTCTTCTCCCCTCTCGTTTTCTCCTGTGTGTGTCAGGATGGAATGAACTTCTGATCGCCTCATTCTCCCACCGCTCCATCGCTGTGAAGGACGGGGTCCTGCTGGCCAATGAGCTGCACCGGGACAACGCACACAGTGCAGGGGTGGCGGCCATCTTTGACAGGTAAGCACACAGTGCAGGGGTGGCGGCCATCTTTGACAGGTAAGCACACAGTGCAGGGGTGGCGGCCATCTTTGACAGGTAGGCACACAGTATGCGGCTAAGTTTCCCCTTGGTACAGATCTAGGATCAGCTTCCCCTAACATTAACCACTAGTGGGGAAAACGTACAATATTATAATAATAGCATAATTACCATCGAGATGTGTGTATAATAACAGTGTTGTATTAAATTCTGTGATCATCATAATGTGAAAACACGCTGTAATTGACCCCACAGGGAGAGTGTGCAGAGTGCAGAGGTGGGAGCCATATTTGACAGGTAATAAAACACACACACACACACCAAGTATATGTCTATGTCGACAATTTTTGACATGTTCTGTTTACACTTGTCTTCCCTCCGTTCCTCCTATAGAGTTCTCACTGAGCTGGTCAGTAAGATGAGAGACATGCAGATGGACAAGACCGAGTTGGGCTGCCTCAGAGCCATCGTCCTCTTCAACCCAGGTACTCTATTATTAACATTAGTCCCTCATACAATGTTACCTCTGCACGTTTACTGTCATGGTTTCGTTCCAATAACTGTTGTGTGTTGTCCCTCCCTCAGACGCTAAAGGTCTATCCAACACCGGGGAGGTGGAGCTCCTGAGAGAGAAGGTCTATGCGTCACTGGAAGCCTACTGCAAGCAGAAATACCCAGAGCAGCAGGGAAGGTAGGCATTAATGTGCTACATGCTTTAGTACTAGTATCCCATACACTAAAAGGAATGTACATTTGTATCATGTATAAAACAATATATGCTAATCTGCTATCCTGTGTTGTGCTGCTAACTGGCACTGTAAGTGCTAGGAGTGTTGCTGTTGCATTCATGTAGCTTATTAATGTCCTGTTACAGAGGGTAGTGCGTACGGCCCAGTACATCACTGGGGCCAAGCTTCCTGCCATCCAGGACCTCTATACCAGGCGGTGTCAGAGAAAGGCCCTAAAAATTGCCAAAGACTCCAGCCACTCTAGCCATAGACTGTTCTCTCTGCTACCGCACGGCAAGCGGTACCGGAACGCCAAGTCTAGGTCCAAAAGGCTCCTTAACAGCTTCTACCCCCAAGCCATAAGACTCCTGAACAGCTAATCATGGCTACCCGGACTATTTGCTCTGTTTATTATCTATGCATAGTCACTTTACCTCTACCTACATGTACATATGACCTCAATTACCTTGACTAACCTGTGGCCCCGTACATTGACTCTGTACCGGCACCACCTGTATATAGCCTCGTTAATGTTATTTTATTATTAGTCTTTAATTATTATTATTATTTTAGTAAATACTTTCTTAACAGTTATTTTTCTTAACTGCATTGTTGGTTAAGGGCTTGTAAGTAAGCATTTTACTGTAAGGTCTACACCTGTTGTATTCGGCACATGTGACAAATACAAATTTATTTTGATTTTGTTATTTCATTCCCTCCCTCTCCTCCCCTCCTCAGGTTTGCTAAGCTCCTCCTCAGGCTGCCAGCTCTACGTTCTATTGGCTTGAAGTGTTTGGAGCACCTGTTCTTCTTCAAGCTGATTGGTGACACCCCTATCGACACGTTCCTAATGGAAATGCTTGAAGCGCCTCATCAGTTGGCATAGAGGTGGTGGGAGTGGAGAGGTGTTCTGTGGCCGGGGTTAGATAGCTTGGGTCTGGGGATTTGCTGGAGTGGGACTGCACTTTTAGTTATTTGGGGAATTCAGCAATTTCTCTCACTGCTGTCTGGGTTATGCTATTTAGTACACCACCACATTGTCTCTTTCAGAGCATACATCCCTAAGACTTGTGATCTACAGGCTGGTGCTATATATTAATATAACTTCTTGAATAACTGAGAGAGGGAAAAAAATAGTAAAGTATTTTTAAAAAATTGGACGCTTTAGTTCCCTTACTCTGGTTTATCGAAGCTACAATTTGGGTAAATGTTTTTTATATAACTATGTTCATGCTTTTTAGACGAACCCCAAATGATAAGCTTAAATTCTGTAAGTGATCCCACCCGTAACCTGTTTTTAAAATGAAGGTAACCTGGATGCAACGAGACTAATTTAACCTTTTTATCATTTATAATTGGAACAAGATCTTTTTGAAAAAAACATTAAAAACAGGTTTTATTGTCAAATCTTGGGAAAGTACATTACTGTACCAAGCGAGCGCTCACTGCATACCATGTGTCTGACTCTTAGCTCCTAGTGGTTTTGTATCCCTCTCAGATGACCAGAAAGCAACATGTTAACAATAAACCCAGGATACAAAATGAGTAGGTGAATCACAACCGAACACGGAGCAGATTTGTGTTGACTGTGTTGAGTAGCTTTATTTGTCTAGTAATATGCTATTAGCGTTGTTTATCTCTTTGCTGTTTTGTAAAATGTAATCACCTTGCAGGCAAAAAGATTGAGCTACATTGCACATTTTTGCAATGTACTATTTCTACACCATACTATACAAGTAATCAAATGTCTGGCCAGCAAACAGTCTAGTGTTTGTACTTTTGGTGCTATATGACAGACATTTGCCATAACTCATTTCAGCCATACACCAAACTGCAAACTGAAAAAATTATGCAAGAAACAAAAAAATAATAATCTAAAATGTTGTAAATGTAGCAATACAAAATGAATACATATGCTTTCTTTCTGCTTGTCAACTTGTCTGTTCTGGGGTTTTTACAAAGTTAATCATTGTCTGTTTTAGAAAGGGAATACTCCAATATGTAATTTATCTAAACAATTTTAAGGTACTGTGCAAATATTGTTCAGGGAAAATACTATATATTGATAGGTTTGAATAATGAGGTCAGGAGACAGACAAATTATGTAATAATTGATATGTGCCCTTGCTATTAGTTCACCAATTGTATAGAGCAGATCATGTCTTAGGTTGTACTGGATTCCCTAAAGCCCTGTTTATACATTTACATTTTAGTCATTTAGCAGACGCTCTTATCCAGAGCGACATACAGTTAGAGAGTGCATACATTTTCATACCTGGTTCTAACATGCATCCTTTGTCCTGATCCTGTCCACATTCTGATTGTGCCCACATTTTCAGACAGATGTAGACGATTAAAAGATGCATTGTGATCAGATCTTCCTGACCACCCCAGGAGGTAGTCAGGCACGCATTGTGTCTGGGTATCTTACAAGTGTAGACATATGGACAGTGAAACCATTTAAAGCACAATTATTCCACCTTCTAAAATCATTAACAGGTGGCACCATTGTCTTATGGCAGTATGTGTCATAAAGTAAATAAATACATATTATTTTGATAGAATAGCTCTCAAATAATTTGCATACAGGGAGGGACCAGGAAATCTGGTCACAATGCAGACACACTGGACAGATACGAGACACATTTTACTACCATGTGTAAACATATTTCTGAGAATGTGGACAAGATCAGGAAAAAGGACGCGTGTTAGCACCAGGTATAAACGAGGCTTTTGAATCACATTCAGCTGAATCTCATTGTTTGGGATTTTTTTTGTGCGTTCTATAGTAGTAGTTTTTCCTGTTTCCTTTTTTTTTTGGAGCTAGTTGTCTTGTTCATCCTCTCTCTGCTTACAGTTTATAAAAAAAACACAAACCGTAATCACGTTTAAAGATCCCTGACACCTGTGGACATAGACATATTAAACAAGACCAAATATGAGTTTTGTATGATGATCATGTGTGAACACCTGAACAAGTGTATTGGTATATGTGTCATTATCCTGTATAAGCTCTGGAGCAGTATAAAGATCCGTGTGGATAAGTGAATTACAGCTTGGGTAATGTGGACTGAAAATAAAGAGGTTCAACTTTTCTTTCTTGTCAATTGAATGTTTCTTTGTGGTTTGTATCGGATGTCAACTTCTCACAGACAAAAGAAATGGGGGGAACTCTGTGGCATTGAGAAGTACAAACATAATTTAGTTAAACAAAACAGATTATTATTTTTTTTACATTGCGTCTGTCTAAATTAGAGTAAAATGTTGCCTTTGCCTTATGACCTTGTTGGGCTGCAGTACGAGTCAGTCACCACCAGAGGAACCCATACACACCGTCAGCGGTTGTTTCTGTCCTGCTTCAGAGCCCCCTGTTGGTTAGCCTTGTCCAATACCCTCCCTGTTGGTTAGCCTTGTCCCATTCCCTCCCTGTTGGTTAGCCTTGTCCCATTCCCTCCCTGTTGGTTAGCCTTGTCCCATTCCCTCCCTGTTGGTTAGACTTGTCCAATACCCTCCCTGTTGGTTAGCCTTGTCCAATACCCTCCCTGTTGGTTAGCCTTGTCCCATACCCTCCCTGTTGGTTAGCCTTGTCCCATTCCCTCCCTGTTGGTTAGCCTTGTCCCATTCCCTCCCTGTTGGTTAGCCTTGTCCCATACCCTCCCTGTTGGTTAGCCTTGTCCCATTCCCTCCCTGTTGGTTAGCCTTGTCCCATACCCTCCCTACTGGATAGCCTACAGCAGATACAGTATATGGTGGACATGAATTCAGTATGCTACAACAGATACAGTATATTGTGGACATTAATTCAGTATGCTACAGCAGATACAGTATACAGTGGAAATTAATTCAGTATACTACAACAGCTACAGTATATGGTGGACATTAATTCAGTATACTACAACAGATACAGTATATGGTGGACATTAATTCAGTATACTACAACAGATACAGTATATGGTGGACATTAATTCAGTATACTACAACAGATACAGTATATGGTGGACATGAATTCAGTATGCTACAACAGATACAGTATATGGTGGACATTAATTCAGTATGCTACAACAGATACAGTATATGGTGGACATTAATTCAGTATGCTACAGTAGATACAGTATAGGGCCAGGCTATTAGTAGTGGCTCTGGGGTTATTACCAGAACACATTTAAGAAAGAATTATACTTTTTTTTCCTCACACAACAAATTCACACAATGTCGCTGAATGTTTCTTAAAAGCCTTTTTATTGCAAGATTTTAATACATACAGTTTTTGTTGGAGGAGGGCAAAGACGCAAGAAAAGCTCACAAAGTGTGGATGTGCTTGTGTCCAAGTCCCACACTGACTTGTTATGGTACAGCAGTGGATGAAAAGGAACTAATATATCCAATCAGAGACAACATGGGTTGCATCCCAAATGGCACCCTGTTCCCTACACAGTGCACTACTTTTGGACTCTGGGCCCTGGTAAAAAGTAGTGCACTATATAGGGAATAGGGTGCCATTTGGGACACACAGCCATGTTTTATTGCATGCGATGGAATCAAAGGCTGCTGAAGGTTCCATATATTCCAATATTTCAGATTGAGCCGACATATGCAGCGTTTACCATGAATGCAGTCTACGCTAATGCTGGAACATTGGCTTTACATTTCAATCACGCTATAACGCTGAACTTCAGCGATACAGATTGAATCCAGCCCTAGGTGGTTACATCGATCACTCCGTCTATCCTAATGTGTTTCAAGTCATGTGCAGAGTTAAAACAATAAAACATAAACGCTAAGCCTCTGAGCATTCAAATCAAATGAATCTCCTTTTATCGCTAACATAACGTGACACACCACATCTGTAGAATTTTTTTTTTTAACCATGCATGGCTTGGTTTTCACTTAAATTACAATTTCCATAGAATAACACTGCTTTAAAAAAAACAACATAATACACTATTCTATACAAAATACCAACAAATGAAAGACATAAAACACATCGTTGTGACATTTACATCATTTTACAGCATTCTTCCCCCATTATTACTTTACATGTACATTGAGTTTTTTTAATTTTTAATTTTACAATACTCAAAATTACCATCTGAGAAAAAGGCTGAAAGAATATACTTTCTCACTTTGTTAATGTTCTGGTTTTCCTCAATAAAAGACGCATGCTACAAATGGTGTATAAGGTGCTGGATAGTTTCATACCAAATTGTAAGTTCTCCATGAGAAAGACATAGGTGTGTGACTGTTATGTTGTGGCGTGGTTTGTGTTGCTGCAAGCATATATTCTTTCATGTTTAGTCGACAATGGCTATGTTTCCATCACAGTGAATGTTTGTTACTGTGTAGAAACTCTCTACACAATTCCAAATGTAAACTGGAATTATGCACTTTAAAAAACTAGCTAGCTAGCTGACTACAACCACTATACCTCAATAAAAGTCAACAGTGTAGGAAAGTTCAGATATAGTATATGCCCTAATTTTAAATTAAGGCAAATGGAAACAACTAATATCTTTTTGTACAACCTTTTTTTGTGACAAAACTGCTAAAATTGAAATATTGTCTCTAGACACTCAGCTATAACTCTAGTTTAGTTGTCAAATGGAAGATAAATGTTTCCAGGACATCAAGCCATGGAACATAGTACTGAAATGTATTAATCTAGGAACGAATAAAAACAGGAAGTCACAGCTGTTGAATTGACCTATGGAGGAAGTACTTTCATTACACACAGTAATGTTTTCTGTAACAAATATCTCCCTGAACATGACTGAATAAATAGACTTGTCTATAAAAGGCACTCATTCAGTTGAAGCTCATTAAGTTTTTCTAGAATAACCAATTATTAATCTCTTACTTTTTTTCTATTCTTAAATGTTGCTTAAAGAGAGAGTATGTACATGTAACTAGTGTAAATATATCTCCCTGTCAGATCTAACACCCTACAATAAGTATGTTTCAAGCATAGAAGAAATGTCCTGCAGCAAACAACAGCAAGAGCTTGCGTAACACTGGTGTCATGCATGCAACACGTGTAATTGTAGGTACTAGGCAGGCCTAGAGGCTAAAGCTTGAACATGTATGTTGTAGGTAGGCCTATAGGTTAAAGCTGTAACATTCGCTACGCGTGATTGACAGACATCGGTCTGTCTGGACCCAGTAGCATCGTCCCTTCTGTACACTTGTCAACTCACAGACTGTTCTCACCAAAGTTGATGACTGATATGTTATGTGTTTTTTAAAAGTGGAATAGAGTAATTAAATTGTATGTAGCAAATTATACTTTCCCTCAACACATCATGGCGTGTCCTCTTGGAATTCCAGTTTGTTCCATCTGCGTAAAATCCAACTTAATCAACAACATGCAACATATGTGACACATTTTTGTTTGCAAAAGTCAATGGAATCTGTTCACCTTTCCTCAGAAATTAGATGGTATAATCAACTGTGCTACTGTTTCATTGCTGGTTCTATCTGGTGTATTTTTAAAATTCATATATCTGAGTGGTACATCAGTGTGTGTCAAGGATTTCACATTCCTTTCCTCTAAATATCCAACTTCTACATCCAGTGCAAATATTCCTTCTCTGAGCACCTTCTTCTCACGCATTAAAGTATTTTAAAACCCCCAAAAACGACCACAGTAGTATAGTAGAACAAAACAGCCTGTGGACACAGCCATTTCTATATAAACAAATGCTCATCATTAGTGGGGATAGATAGCATCAATGCTAACGTCTTTAACATCAATGCTAACGTCTTTAACATCAATGCTAACGTCTTTAGCATCAATGCTAACTTATTTAGCATCAATGCTAACTTCTTTACTATTCAACTCCGAGGCCTTTTGGGTTCAGACACAAGTCCACAGTGATTAAAGCACTCATGTGTGCTTCAGAAGTCCTGAGGCTAAAGGTCTTCTGTGTGGGTAAGTCTCAATTTGTATCTTTCAGTCACAGGGTGAATCTCAATTGAGAAAAAGGTTAGGGAGGAGGAACCTCAGATCTAGTCCTCCAATGCCTTGTATAGACAGAGGTGAGGATAGAAGACACAAGGAATCAAGGAAATACAACTGAGATTCACCGCTAGTCATGTGGTCACTATGAGCTTCATCAAGTGATTAAGACTTACATTTGGGATGGGAGATGTTCCTCAAAGACCTCAGCCTCGTATTCAAACGTTAGGAGAAACAACTGATAGGAACAACATGAAACACTCATGTCGGCACAGCAGCATAGTGTAGTGGTTGGGATGCTGAACTCTACCTGAGTGTGTGTGGAGCTGGGTCATCTGGATCACTGAACCCCTTTAACTGCCCCTATACCAATACCACTTTGCCCACTGAAAACCATCTATTAACCTGGATGAGGACCATAATCCTCATGGTCTCTTCCTGACAATTGTCTACCATCTTAACCAGGTGGCACACTGTGTCACAGCTACCTGCACAAACCACAGACAGAAAGGTGAGCTACAGTCATCATAAAGCTGAACCAGGGGAAAGACCAAGCTAAGCGATGGTGCAGCAGTGGACTGGCTGGCTGGTTGAGCAGGGGTTAGAGGTCAGGGGTCAGTGAAGGGCGGGGCAGTAAGAGGGTTTCCCAGGTCTCTGTGTGTGCTGGGCTGCTGGATCCAGCTCTACTTCTCTTCCTGTCACACAGCCATCTCTGAACCACTGGACAACCCCAAGGCATTGGCCTCCTCTGGCGTCAGACCGGTTTTCAGTGTTCTTCTCACTGTAGAGAGGGAGAGGGGGAGGGAGAGAGAGAGAGAGAGAGAGAGAGAGAGAGAGAGAGAGAGAGAGAGAGAGAGAGCGAGGGGACAGGAGTCATGAAGAGGTTTTAATAGAACTGGATGTATTTACTGTAGCAGTGTGTTGTTAGTGTTGTGTTGAACTGTATCACTCTTCAGGTGATGCTGGAAAATAAGATAGTGTGCATTAACACTGACAGAATATCCACAATTAGATGTCGGAGGCAGTTAAACCTTTGGCCACACCACATCCAAAGCTAATGTAAGGATACTTTAAAAAGAAAAGTTGCAAATCTGATGTCAAACAAAGGCAACTCTTACTTCAAATATTTTGTTAGTGTAAAAAGGCCCTCTGACTCACGTGACTTGCGGTTGGCTCTGGACCTCTTCCTCTCGCGAGGCTCTATCCGTGTCCTGGGCCCCTGAGTGGCTGACCTGACGATGCGCTCCATGATCTCGTCTGCAGCGTCTGTCTCTGTGCAATTGGGTGGGTCATCGATCACTGATGAGCCCCATGGACCCACACGGCCTAGGAGAGAAGGAGAGAAGACAAGGAGAGGAGAGAAGAGAAGGAGAGAAGAGAAGGAGAGAAGAGAAGGAGAGGAGAGAAGGAGAGGAGAGAAGGAGAGAAGAGAAGGAGAGGAGAGAAGACAAGGAGAGAAGGAGAGAACAGAAGAGAAGGAGAGGAGAGAAGGAGAGGAGAGAAGGAGAGGAGAGAAGAGAAGGAGAGAAGAGAAGAGAAGGAGAGGAGAGAAGGAGAGAAGAGAAGGAGAGGAGAGAAGGAGAGAAAATAAGGAGAGAAATTAAGGAGAGAAGACAAGGAGAGAAGAGAAGGAGAGAAGACAAGGAGAGAAGACAAGGAGAGAAGACAAGGAGAGAAGACAAGGAGAGAAGGAGAGAGGAGAAGGACAGACAGGATCAACCTCATGTGTAGTGGAGCTGGCGGTGTAAAAAAGTCCTTCAGAAGTTTATCTTTTTTCCAGGAGTTGTGTGAAGGTGGTGGACCGTCAGACTGACCTGGTCTGCTGGCTCTGGTGCGTGTGCGTAGACCAGGCACGGTGGATGCTCCACTCTCACTGCAGCCCTGCAAGCTGCTCTTCAGCACTGCCTTCATGTTCTCATGCTCTGCTGCATCCTCTGCATACTGCAGACCCTGCGGCAGCACACCCTCCTGGCTTACAGGCCCCGGGGCGCTACCGCCAAACTTTCCATCCTGTGGGGTGGAGGAGGAGAGAAGAGCTAGGTTAGAGATGAAACTTCCTAAATCTATGTATTAAAATGGTTCAATTGGTCATCATTCTCTGGCACCATCAACAGCACTCTGAAACAATTAGAAACGGTCACATGCTGCGTGCACTTTTTAAAATTGTATCCCACAAACAGAAGCCATATTTATTTAGTATCTGTAACAAACCAACAACGAACAAACCAATAACCCCACCCCAACAAAAACACACACTCAAAAAACCATTCAACACATTTCTTTGTCATAACTTATTAGTCATAAGTTAACAGTACTTAGACCTAAGTTATCAGCGCTATGTGACGACCGTCTTATGAACCTTTACATTACATACAGTGAAGTAAAACCTAACCATCTGTATTGAAACCTGCTGATTTCTTCCCTGTTGACAGTCAGAGCCATCTTGGTTCCATTATAGAACAAACAGAGCTGTATAACCTGATCCTGGTCAGCAGGCTGTGGCTTCATCCCAAATGGCACCCATTCCTTTTATAGTGCACTACTTTTGACAAGTACTCTGGTGAGAAGTAGTGCACTATACTGTATAAGGAATAGGGTGGCATTTGGGACTCAGGCTCTCATGTGGACCTCATTGGGTTTTAAGAGATGAACCTCTGGTTCTTATGAGGTCTATTACCCAGGATTAGGTTCTATCAGGAAGTGCTTGTCTGTGGATTCTGACCTCCTGGGGTCTGGTTTGAGTTTGGCCTACCCTGCTTCCCTTGCCTGTGGACTTGCAGTGAACAGAACTTCCATAGCCTACCTTTCCACACACACACACACACACACACACATACACACTGATAAGGAAGCACGCATGCACGCACACAGACGCACACGCAAACACACACATACACACACCCCTAACCCTAACCCCTAACCTAACTCTAAACCTAACCCCTAACCCCTAACCAAATGGCACCCTATTCCCTATACAATCAAATCAAATCAATCAAATAAAATGTTATTGGTCACATACACATATTTAGCAGATGTTATTGTGGGTGTAGCGAAATGCTTGTGTTCCTAGCTCCAACAGTGCAGTAATACCTAGCTAAATGCTTGTGTTCCTAGCTCCAACAGTGCAGTAATACCTAGCTAAATGCTTGTGTTCCTAGCTCCAACAGTGCAGTAATACCTAGCTAAATGCTTGTGTTCCTAGCTCCAACAGTGCAGTAATACCTAGCTAAATGCTTGTGTTCCTAGCTCCAACAGTGCAGTAATACCTAGCTAAATGCTTGTGTTCCTAGCTCCAACAGTGCAGTAATACCTAGCTAAATGCTTGTGTTCCTAGCTCCAACAGTGCAGTAATACCTAGCTAAATGCTTGTGTTCCTAGCTCCAACCGTGCAGTAATACCTAGCTAAATGCTTGTGTTCCTAGCTCCAACAGTGCAGTAATACCTAGCTAAATGCTTGTGTTCCTAGCTCCAACAGTGCAGTAATACCTAGCTAAATGCTTGTGTTCCTAGCTCCAACCGTGCAGTAATACCTAGCTAAATGCTTGTGTTCCTAGCTCCAACCGTGCAGTAATACCTAGCTAAATGCTTGTGTTCCTAGCTCCAACAGTGCAGTAATACCTAGCTAAATGCTTGTGTTCCTAGCTCCAACAGTGCAGTAATACCTAGCTAAATGCTTGTGTTCCTAGCTCCAACCGTGCAGTAATACCTAGCTAAATGCTTGTGTTCCTAGCTCCAACAGTGCAGTAATACCTAGCTAAATGCTTGTGTTCCTAGCTCCAACCGTGCAGTAATACCTAGCTAAATGCTTGTGTTCCTAGCTCCAACAGTGCAGTAATACCTAGCTAAATGCTTGTGTTCCTAGCTCCAACAGTGCAGTAGAATAGAGTGCCATTTGGGAGGCACCTCTAGTATTCAGTAAATACTGTAAAGACTGTAAATACTAAATCTAGTAGATGTTTTTTTTTAAATGTTGCCTGTTAGTAGAGTTACATTCTAGTAGGACTCAATAACAACTCAAAGATTTGGCAGTACACACACACATGCACCTGTTCGCACTTTCACACACACACACCCATACCTCACCGTCCTCTTCATCCTCACTCTACAGACGAACAGGAGGAAGATGAAATGAAGAGGAAGACACATACAAGGAGATGTTAATGGTCCCCTGTAGCTCAGTTGGTAGAGCATGGCGCTTGCAATGCCAGGGTTGTGGGTTCGTTTCCCACGGTGGGCCAGTATGAAAATGTATGCACTCACTAACTGTAAGTCACTCTGGATAAGAGCATCTGCTAAATGACGTAAATGATAATAAGGCATGTGCTGGAGGCGTCATAGTCAAACAGAATGAGCAGAAATATGAAAATAATCATGAGGAATGTTCTATTGTGTAAATGTCTTTGATGTGTGAAGAGGTTATCTAAAACCTGCTGTCGACTATTAACACACGTTTAGTCTTTTTAATACTTTTTATGGTCCACAAATTCACCAATGGGTATGACGACCACACAACTGTGCTCCGCTCCTCCCTGTAAGAGCAGCGTGATCACGCTGTGGGCTAGATATTTCTGCTGCAGGGACATCCAAAGGTTTGAATTTTTCACACAGTGATTGAATTAGGGTGCTCTTGAACTGGAGGGGAACCCCACCAAGGACAACAGGCCCTGGAGTGCTGCTCCATCTCCCTCCTACAGCCGGCTGCAGGCCCCTCTGGGCTGGAGGGAGTTTAATCATCACACAGGGAGGAGGGGGAGCAGAAGGAGGAGGAGGAGGAGGAGGAGGAGGAGGAGGAGAGGAGGAGGAGGAGGAGGTGGAGAGGGAAGAGGAGCAGGAGGGGTAGGAGGATGGGTATAAGGAAGAGGAGTAGGAATGCGAGGAGGGGATCAGTCCTGCTGTTTTAGAAGAGGATACATTGGAAATAGATCACTGATTATTGTTACAGTAACCAATCACTGTACTGGATGTATGAAACTATGCTGATGTCATTGGAAATGAATGCGTTGTCTGAGGTGACCTGTGGCCACGGGTTTGGAGAGTGAGCAGGTATGAAATCCTCAGGATGAGAATGAGGAAGTTGAAGAAAGACATTGAGAGAGTCTCAGTTGAAGAGAACGCAGGAGAAGACAGGAGAAGACAGGAGAACGCAGGAGAAGATAGGAGAACACAGGAGAAGATAGGCGAACACAGGAGAAGAAAGGAGAACAAAGGAGAACGCAGGAGGACACAGGAGAAGATAGGAGAACACGGGAGAACACAGGAGAAGACAGGAGAAGACAGGAGAACAAGGACAAAGGACAAAGAGACAAGGGACTAAAAGCGTTTAAATATACAAGGTCTGCGTCCTTAATGGCACCCTATTCCCTTTATATTGCACAATTTTTTAGCAGAGCCCTGGTCAAAAGTAGTGCACTATATAGGGAGTAGGGTGCCATTTGGCCCACTTCCCATGACCAGGCCTGTTAGGTGAACAACAACACTCACATCTGTGATCATCTTTCCTCTGGTCTTGTTCCTCTCTCTGTGGTTGGCCCTCTTCTGTTTCTGCTGCAGGACGCGTTCCCGCGTGGTCCGGTACTCCAGGGCAAACTCACTGAGGATCTTACTGAAGCGGTGGATGCTGACCTCCCGCACAGCGTAGGCTGGATGGCCCAGGAACAACAGGAAGGCATGGAACCTGCAAGACGTAGAGAGAGAGAGAGAAAAAAAAACATGATGACATTACATTGGAGTTTACGCTGTCAGATATCGCACCGTTATCTCTCTCTGGAGAAACAGATGGGGTCGAAGCTACGTTGGATGGTCTCACTCTGGAGAAACAGATGGGGTCGAAGCTACGTTGGATGATATTTCAACTAGGTAAAAGAATGCATCAGAAGAACCTTCACTATAATCATACCGGTTGATAATTCTCCGATGGACGATCTTCAGGATGATGATTCTCTCTGCACAGTCCTTTAGGAAGTCGGACATCTTCTGTTTGAGCGCAGGCTTCATCTCGTGCTTGGCGATGACCTTGAGGTGGTCCCACGATGCTTTGCAGCGTCGCTCCATCTGGCTCAGGTTGTCTTGGAGCTGGTCGAAGTCCACCTGAGAACAAACATGACAGAGAAGAAGATTACTTTATTGTCCCTGGATTAGTTTAGGGGTTAGGCTAAGTGCCTTTCTCAAGATGCACAACGGCAGGAATTGGCATTTTGGATTTGATACAAACAACCGTCATTATTCATGAGTAACACCTAAAGCTGCCTACATGGACATAAACTAAATGATGTATGACAATGATCATTGATTAGGGCCTAGGTTCAATCCGGACTGCAGAACATCCAAATTATAGATAACACAACTTAAATTTAAAGGTCATTTCCGATTGAGCCGACATATGCAGCGTTTACCGTGAATTTGGTCTCTACGGAAACATTGCAAAAGGTGCATAGTCGAAACGGGGCGTTCGGATTGAATCTAGCCCTAGGTTTTGCTTGATAGCAAGAAATGGTTTACAAGGATGAACATAATTTACATGAGTCCTTTATACCAAGGCAATCCCAGGCGTACCTTAGCCGAGCGGGTGATGGCTCCTATCTCTGAGTAGAGGTCTGAGCTGTCTGGAAACTTCTCCACCACTATGGAACAGGCATGGTGCAGTAGAGACTGTTTATGAACCGTGTCCTTTACCTCCGGAACCTTCTCCAGGTAACCCAGCTCAAAGCCCTTCGCCTGGATACATAAACACAAACACACACACGCACACACACACGCACACACACAAACAAAAGAAACACACCCATCATGTAACTACAACGGATACAACTCTACGCTATTAATATCAGACTCCCTAAATGAGGCCCAACTTGCAGTAAATTTCCACTTTGGGTCACAGATATGCACCACAACGAGATTACAGAACATTGGTATTTTTATGTTGGATAGCGAGATCTTGTACAAAGAGAAAGGGTTTCTATAGAGTGGTCAACCAGTGATTCAGCTTCATTAGTCGGTGATTATCACAAACCACAATCAACTGCAGACCTACCAATTGTTAGTTAGCAAGAGCAGAGCTACCTAAAAAGGAAAAAACAACATATCCTGAAAGACATCATCCTAACTGGGTTTGCTTTGTTCCCCATTTTAAATGGTTTACCATCAAATATAAACACAGGCATTATTTAGCTGAACTACTTGCTTGATGCCTCATGTTTCTGACTTGCATGTTTGGCTCTCATATCCTAAACCTTTGAGACACACACACATGGCATGCGCGCACGCAAACACACTCACACATTCTCTCTCTCCCTCTCCCTCTCTCTCTCTCGCTCTCTCCCTCTCTCTCATTCCAATAGAGAGACAGCGCCAGGTTGGGTGCAGTGCTTAGCAGAGGCCTTCCCTTTCCAGCTACACTGCTGTATTGGGCTAGCTAGTGTCTGGTGCACAGACAGACAGACAGACGGACAGACAGACAGCATACAGCACATTCCTCTACAAACAGAGAGCCCACTGTTGTCCTTGCCAAGTCAATATGGCAGTGCTTAGCTGGGGGGCACAGAGGGAAGGAGGGAGAGAAGGAGGGAGAGAGATAGAGGGAGAGAAAGAGAGCGAGGGAGAGAGAGAGAAAGAGAGAGAGGGAGAGAGAGGGAGAGAGGGAGAGATGGAGAGAGAGGGAGAGAGAGGGAGAGAGAGAGGGAGAGAGGGAGAGAACTCATCTCTTCTCCTCCTCCAGCCCCAGGCCAGACTTGTGTAATGTTACTCACGTTGGATCCGTTGAGGAAGTTGCCTATAGCCAGCAGAGTGGACAGGATGTAACGCAGCGTCTTGTTCTTCTCCAGTTGGTCCATCCCTTCCTTAAGGTCCTGCAGCGGCTCTGCCACTTCCTGTAAGACAGAGAGGGCGAGAGAGAGCGAGAGAGCGAGCGAGAGAGAGAAAGAGAGAGAGAGAGAGAGAGAGAGAGAGAGAGAGAGAGAGAGAGAGAGAGAGAGAGAGAGAGAGAGAGAGAGAGAGAGAGAGTGGCACACACATCAAATATGGCCTTTTAAACTGAAACTAGTCATTACAGGAACCAGCTGAGAATACTTTATGATGGTTAAATGTCAGAGAGATTTGTTTGAAGGTTGAATGTTAAAGTGATTTGTTTCTGAGTATTTCTCTAGTTAATGTAAGACTAATCTCTGCACCCAGAACCAAATATTGCATGTGTGCTAGACAGATGGTAACCATCTGTCACTAGATTATTACTTTAAGACTGCAACTATAAACAATATCCAGGAGTAATTCATTTTGTTCTTTGTTGAACCCTTATGTTCAACAACCACGGACATTCAGTTACAACCATAGAGGAGTCAGGTGCTATATGGAAAACAACATCTATTTCCTTAACTACGACACCTTGCTATGTGAACTACGACAAGCCAATCCATATCCAACAATTCTCTCTTGTATTGCACAATCCGATGATTATGATGATGCACATGTAGGAAGTGTCAGGTAGTGCATTACTCCACCTACAGGAGTTGGTGAGGTAATGACAGAAAGGTGGCGGTGCTCTGACCTTCTCCATGACCTCGTAGTCCATCTTGAAGGCCCAGAGCTGCAGCCGGGCGGACAGCTCCGTGATGGAGGACAGGGTGAGGAGGAACTGTTCTGCTGACCCCAGGGGGACTTCAGGGTTCACCAGCTGAGCATCCTGGATCTTCTGCTTCTCCTCCTCCGTTGGGATCATCGTCAGGATTTTCTAGGAAAGGGGGACAAGAAGAATACTTAATGAATCCATACAAGACATAAATGTGTCTGCTGCTGTACCAATCCCTTAGACACACACACACACACACACACACACACACACACACACACACACACACACACACACACATTAGGTTGGAGAGGCTGGACCAGAGTTGAAGGAGGAGAGAAAAGGGGGAGTTGAAGGAGAGAGGAAAGGGGGAGTTGAAGGAGGAGAGGAAAGGGGGAGTTGAAGGAGGAGAGGAAAGGGGGAGTTGAAGGTGAGGAAAGGGGGAGTTGAAGGAGGAGAGGAAAGGGGGAGTTGAAGCAGGAGAGGAAAGGGGGAGTTGAAGGAGGAGAGGAAAGGGGGAGTTGAAGGAGGAGAGGAAGGGGGAGTTGAAGGAGGAGAGGAAAGGGGGAGTTGAAGGAAGAGAGGAAAGGGGGAGTTGAAGGAGGAGAGGAAAGGGGGAGTTGAAGGAGGAGAGAAAAGGGGGAGTTGAAGGAGGAGAGGAAAGGGGGAGTTGAAGGAGGAGAGGAAAGGGGGAGTTGAAGGAGGAGAGGAAAGGGGGAGTTGAAGGAGGAGAGGAAAGGGGGAGTTGAAGGAGAGCAAAGGGGGAGTTGAAGGAGGAGATGAAAGGGGGAGTTCAAGGAGGAGAGGAAAGAGGGAGTTGAAGGGGGAGAGGAAAGGGGGAGTTGAAGGAGGAGAGGAAAGGGGGAGTTGAAGGAGGAGAGGAAAGGGGGAGTTGAAGGAGGAGAGGAAAGGGGGAGTTGAAGGAGGAGAGGAAAGGGGGAGTTGAAGGAGGAGAGGAAAGGGGGAGCTGGAGATAGAGATGAGAGGTGGAATGTTTCTAATTTTCCAGTTCTTTTTTATTATCAACGAACATATTTGCTATTGGAAAAACAATCATTCCTGCCTTGGCCTCCAACCTTGTGAGACATCTGAACGTTCTACCTTCCTGCTGCTGTCTGTCTGTGAGAAATAGACGTAGAAGGTGGAGCAGTACATTGCAGTGCTCCTCTCCTCTACATAAGAATGTTCCCATGGAAAAGGATGAAAAAGTACCGCAGATTATATAAGACCGAGGAGATGCAATATTAATCATTATTTACACCATCTGAAGTCCTCCAAAGGTCTATATTATGGTTCAAAAACGATCTTAAAATATGCATGTGTAGCTAACTTTTAATGGTACGTACCAATGACTAATTATATGAGATAAGCTAAGATTCCAGGCATCCAGCTGAGAAACCACTTGACATGTCCACACCGACCACAGCCAATCCCAACTCATTGAAACTTAAATTTTCTGGAGTGAAAAGTCAGTTGTGAAAATACATTGGAAACGTACGTATTTTTAGTGCAGGTTTGAAGTGAAACCAAGTTTATTTTGGACGCAGTTGAAGTAAATGACTTGTTTGTTTGGCAGGTCAGCAATAGACAGTGTCTTCAGTATTGACTGTACAGATATGTGTTGCTACCATGTTGTTGTGTTGCTACCATGTTGTTTTCATGTTGGGTTGCTACCTTGCTGTGTTGTCGTGTGTTGCTGCCATGCTATGTTGTTGTCTTAGGTCTCTCTTTATGCTTTATGTAGTGTTGTGTTGTGTTGTGTTGTCTCTCTTGTTGTGATGTGTGTGTGGTCCTAAATTTATATATATTCATTTTTTAAATCCCAGCCCCCATCCCCGCAGGAGGCCTTTTGCCATTTGGTAGGCTGTCATTGTAAATAAGAATTTGTTCTTAACTGACTTGCCTAGTTAAATAAAGGTTAAATAAAATAAAATAAAATACACAGAGCTATGTTTTTCCAACATGCTTTCATTGAGATTACTAGACATCACAGATTTACACTCAAGAGCTAATGGTGACAGTGACTTTGCTAGATACACATCGATAACGACTAGGATATATAATCATAATAGCCCAATAATTTCAATATACCATCTCACATGCAGCTTACCTCGATCCCCTCCTTGTTCAAAGCGTACTCGTCAAAGTTGAGGATGGCTGTCTTGATGGTGCGGGGAGGGGGGAGGACGGTCAGCCCGATGTTGATGGCATTGCTCCGTTTGGAGTCCAGGACAATAATCTCTTGTCGTTTCCCATCCACTGCTGTTTTCTGAGTAGAGATACACAGAAACAGGACATTATATGAATACCAATAAAGTACTAGTCTTATACTATACAGCGCATTCGGAAAAGTATTCAGACCCCTTCACTTTTTCCACATTTTATTACGTTACAGCCTTATTCTCAAATGGATCAAATTAAATTTTGTCCTCATCAATCTACACACAATACCCCATAATGACAAAGCGAAAACAGGTTTTGTTTTTTGTGTGCAAATTTATTACAAATAAAAACAGTCCAAGGATTCCATAAAACTTTGAACATAAAAATACACCATTAACAAATGACGGTGAGTTCAGATGTTAAAACGTTCAGAACTAGAGTGCCTCAATCAAAATGGATCAGGGCAAGGGACCAAAACCGTGTGACTATTGTGGGGATCTATTCTCTTACAACTAGATGTGATGCCTAGCTTAGAAAGAATACATTAATGAATAAACATAATAGGTTTGTGCTGTACTGATATAGATTGTTTAACATAACAAGCTGTGATTAATGTGAGGAACCGTTAGGGGGTAGGCTGAGATAGACTTGTGATTCACACACACACTGCCTCTTTGTTAAACTGCTCAAGGACATGTGTACTGCAACAGAAACAACTAACACCTGGCAACAGTGAAGCGCCAAGGGTCTGGGACCAGCCTGAGCGCCAACGATAGGTTGGGTAAGTTTAAACCACACCCAGCCTCTATTCTGACAGGCCCAGCCTGGAGCAGGAACTATCTCTGTCAGAGTATTAAAGAAGAACCTTGGGTTGAAAAAGTTAGTTCTCTGTCTGCCCAGCGTGGTGTTTCAGTGGGCCCGTATATACGAACATCATATTTACCATTCAAGTGTTTGCATTAATTAAAATACTAGTCTATCTTAGAAGACGTGTATTGACCTCTTCTGTTCCTTATACCAGATTCGAATTGACGCAACTTAACACTATGTCACGGTTTCGGCCGAGGCGGCCCCTCCTCCTTGTTCGGGCAGGTTTCGGCGGTCGTCGTCTCCGGAGTACTAGCTGCCACCGCTCTATGTTTCTTGTTTGATTGGTTTTGTCTGTTTGTCACACCTGTTTTGTGTTATGTCTCAATTAGCACCCTATTTAGTTTCCTTGTTGTTAGTTAGGTGTTGTGTGTAATTGTTCCATGTCGTGTTGCTGCGCTGCATGTATTTTGGTGCGCTATTTTGTGCTTTCCTCCTTGTTTGTGTTTTAGGAGTAGATTACGCACTTGTTGATTGCGCCCGTTTGTATACGCCTGTGCGCGCTTTTCTCGCCTCCGGGCTGGTTTTGGATATTTATTGTGATATCTACTAAAGTATTTTTGTTGGACTTTACTTCTGCCTCCTGCGCCTGATTCCACACCACACCTACCATAGCAACTCCTGACAGAATTACACACCACATATGGAATCAGCAGGAGCACCCACCGACATCATGGAGGAGCGTCTTCGCGGTCAAGAGGATCGAATCAACCAGATCGGGCACGCCTTGGACCGCGTAATGAACACCCTCCATCGATGGGAAACCAGCGGGGTACCCACACCCCCACCTATCGCACCATCACCATCGGACAGCCCGCCCGTCCAACTACCGGAACCCAGTGGGATTCGGCTCTCGCTCCCGAGGGCGTACGACGGCACCGCTGCCGGGTGTCAGGGGTTCCTATTACAAGTGGAACTCTACCTTGCCACCATACACCCGGCGCCCTCGGGATACGAGAGCGTTTCCGCCCTCATCTCCTGTCTCACCGGCAAGGCGTTGGAGTGGGCCAACGCCGAATGGAGGGGAATAGACGCCGCCACAGTCACCTATGCGGAGTTGGGCGGCAGGTAGCTTAGTGGTTAAGAGCGTTGTGCCAGTAACCGAAAGGTCGCTGGTTCTAATCCCCGAGCCGACTAGGTGAAAAACCTGTCGATGTGCCCTTGAGCAAGGCACTTAACCCTAATTGCTCCTGTAAGTCGCTCTGGATAAGAGCGTCTGCTAAATGACCAATTTATTATTATTATTTATATTCTCCCGCCGCTTCCGTGCTGTCTTCGACCATCCACCAGAAGGGAAGGCGGCGGGGGAGCGTCTATTCCACCTCCGACAGGGGATGAGGAGCGCTCAAGAGTTTGCGCTGGAGTTCCGGACTCTAGCGGCCGATGCAGGGTGGAATGAGAGGGCCCTCATAGACCACTTTAGATGTAGCCTTCGGGAGGACGTCCGCAGAGAGTTAGCGTGCAGGGATACTACACTAACATTTGACCAGCTGGTGGACATGGCCATTCGGCTGGACACCCTGCTCGCGACCCGCGGACGTCCCAGGTGGGGGCCTCCCATTCCACCCTCCAGCGCCTCCGAGCAGAGCCCGATGGAGCTTGGAGGTGCTGGCGCTAGAGGGAAGAGAGGAAGGAACACGAGGGGGCAGTCTCCTGCACCAACTGTGGCCGCGGAGGGGCACACCGCGGCTAGGTGCTGGGGAGGGTCCCCTGGTGAGGGAGATGGCAGGTCACACATTGGGGAGTCCTCCCAGGTGAGTAGGCGCCCTACTTACCCAGAGCTTTCTGTCGTACACATTACATTACCTGTTTGTTTCCCACAGGTTGCACCTCGTTCCCAGCATAAGGCGCTAGTCGATTCAGGCGCAGCTGGGAATTTTGTAGATCGTAAATTCTGTGTTAAGTTAGGGATTCCCCTCCTTCCAGTCGATAAACCCTTCCCTGTACATGCCTTAGATAGTCGTCCGTTAGGATCTGGGTTAATTGGGGAGGTCACGGCGCCACTTAGGATGATGACGCAGGGGGGTCATGAGGAGACGATTCAACTCTATCTGATCGACTCTCCTGCGTATCCGGTGGTACTGGGGCTTCCCTGGTTGATTACCCATGATCCTACGATTTCGTCGTGAGAGAAGGCTCTTAAAGGGTGGTCTGCTCAGTGTGAGGGGCTATGTCTGGGTGTTTCCGTGGGGCGACCTCGGTGGAGAGCCCGAACCAGATGCCAGCACTGCACATTCCGCCTGAGTATGAGGATTTGGCACTCGTGTTTAGTAAGACCAGAGCGGCAAGGTTGCCACCTCATAGACAGGGGGATTGTGCGATAGACCTCCAGACAGGAGCTGCGCTCCCGCGAGCCATGTGTATCCTTTGTCACAGGAGGAGAAAAGGGCAATGGAGACTTACATTGCCGAGTCTCTGAGACAGGGATACATACGGCCCTCCACTTCTCCCGCGTCCTCGAGCTTCTTTTTGTGAAGAAAAAGGATGGAGGTTTGCGTCCGTGTATTGATTACCGCGGTCTCAATCAGGTGACTGTGAAATATAGTTATCCACTCCCGCTGATTGCGACCATGACGGAGTCATTACACGGGGCACGGTTCTTCACAAAATTGGACCTCAGGAGCGCATATAACTTGGTGCGCATTAGGGAGGGCGATGAGTGGAAGACAGCATTTAGTACTACCTCCGGCCATTACGAGTATCTCGTCATGCCATATGGGTTAATGAATGCTCCATCAGTCTTCCAATCGTTTGTAGATGAGATTTTCCGGGACATGCAGGCGCAGGGAGTAGTGGTGTACATAGATGATATTCTTGTGTACAGTTCTACTCGGGCCGAGCATGTAGCCCTGGTGCGCAGGGTATTGAGGAGACTGTTGGAGCATGACCTGTATGTAAAAGCCGAGAAATGTCTGTTCTTTCAGGAGTCAGTCTCCTTTTTGGGTTACCAGTTGTCTGCGTCAGGGGTGAGAATGGAGGTGGACCGAGTGTCCGCCGTGCGTAATTGGCAAACCCCAACTACGGTTAAAGAGGTGCAGCGGTTCTTGGGTTTTGCGAATTACTACCGAAGGTTTATCCGGGGTTTTGGACAGGTGGCAGCTCCCATAACGTCTCTTCTTAAGGGGGGTCCGGTGCGCTTGCAGTGGTCGGCTGAGGCGGACAGGGCCTTTGGGAGACTGCGGACAGGGCCTTTCTACCCTTCCAAGTAGAGGTGGACGCGTCTGAGGCCGGTATCGGGGCAGTTCTTTCACAACGGTCCGGCACACCACCTAAGCTCCGCCCCTGTGCTTTTTATTCTAAGAAGCTCAGTCCGGCGGAGCGGAATTATGACGTAGGGGACAGGGAGCTGTTAGCCGTAGTACAGGCCCTAAAGGTGTGGAGGCATTTGCTTGAGGGGGCTCAGCACCCTTTCCTCATTCTGACCGACCACCGTAACCTGGAATACATTCGGGCAGCTAGGAGACTGAATCCTCGCCAGGCTCGATGGACTATGTTTCTCGCCCGGTTTGTGTTCAAGATCACTTACATCCCTGGGTCCCAGAACGGGAAGGCAGATGCCCTGTCCCGGGGGTATGACACGGAGGAGAGGTGCGTGGAGCCCATTCCCATACTACCGGAGTCTTGTCTGGTGGCACCGGTGGTGTGGGAGGTCGATGCGGAGATCGAGCGGGCATTACGCACTCGACCCTAGCCCTCCACAGTGTCCGGTGGGTCGGACGTACGTCCCGCTCGAGGTCCGGGATCGGCTGATTTATTGGGCTCACACGCCCCCTCCTCTGGACATCCAGGTATTGGCCGGACAGTGCACTGCCTTAGTACGAAGTACTGGTGGCCAACGTTAGCCAGGGATGTGAGGGTTTATGTCTCCTCCTGCTCAGTGTGTGCCCAGTGAAAGGCGCCCAGACACTTGCCCAGGGGTAAATTACAACCCCTGCCCGTTCCACAACGACCCTGGTCTCACCTCTCGGTGGATTTTGTTACCGACCTTCCCTCCTCACAAGGGAATACCACCATCCTGGTCGTTGTGGATCGGTTCTCGAAGGCCTGTCGTCTCCTTCCCATGCCGGGTCTTCCTACTGCCCTACAGACCGCTGAGGCTCTATTTACTCACGTCTTCCGGCATTGTGGTCCTCTGTAGCTCAGCTGGTAGAGCACGGCGCTTGTAACGCCAAGGTAGTGGGTTCGATCCCCGGGACCACCCATACACAAAAATGTATGCACGCATGACTGTAAGTCGCTTTGGATAAAAGCGTCTGCTAAATGGCATATTATATATTATATATATATTATTATATATATATTATATTACGGGGTACCCGAGGATATAGTGTCTGATCGAGGCCCCCAGTTTACCTCCAGAGTCTGGAGAGCCTTTATGGAACGGTTGGGGGTCTCTGTGAGCCTTACCTCGGGTTACCACCCGGAGAGTAATGGGCAGGTCGAACGAGTCAACCAGGATGTGGGTAGGTTTCTGAGGTCATATTGTCAGGGCCGGCCGGAGGAGTGGGCGAGATATGTGCCCTGGGCCGAGATGGCACAGAACTCTCTCCGCCACTCCTCCACGAGACTAACCCCTTTCCAGTGTGTGTTAGGGTACCAGCCGGTTCTGGCACCTTGGCATGAGAGCCAGATCGAGGCCCCTGCTGTGGATGAGTGGGTGCGGCGCTCGGAGGAGACGTGGAACGCTGCACACGTCCATCTGCAGCGAGCCATCCGTCGACAGAAGACGAGCGCCGACCTACACCGCAGTGAGGGGCCAGTGTACGCACCTGGAGATCGAGTCTGGCTCTCAACCAGAAACCTGCCCCTCCGCCTGCCCTGCCGGAAGCTGGGTCGGCGGTTTGTGGGGCCTTTTAAAGTCCTGAGGAGATTGAACGAGGTGTGTTACAGGTTACAACTGCCCATTGATTACAAGAATATTAACCCCTCGTTCCATGTGTCTCTCCTCAGGCCGGTGGTAGCTGGTCCACTCCAGGACTTTGAGATTGAGGAGACTCCTCCGCCCCGTTGGACATCGAGGGGCTCCGGCGTACACTGTTCGGACCATCCTGGATTCGAGACGCCGGATGGGGGGTCTCCAATATCTCGTGGAGTGGGAGGGTACAGTCCGGAGGAGCGGTGCTGGGTGCCGAGGAGGGACATTCTGGATCCGTCCCTGCTGACCGAATTCCATCGTGGTCATCCCTACGCGCCCTGCTCCGCGTCCTCCTGGTCGTCCCCGAGGCCGGGGGCGGCGCACGGCTGGAGCCGCGCGTCAAGGGGGGGGTACTGTCACGGTTTGGGCCGAGGCGGCCCCTCCTCCTTGTTCGGGCAGGTTTCGGCGGTCGTCGTCTCCGGAGTACTAGCTGCCACCGCTCTATGTTTCTTGTTTGATTGGTTTTGTCTGTTTGTCACACCTGTTTTGTGTTATGTCTCAATTAGCACCCTATTTAGTTTCCTTGTTGTTAGTTAGGTGTTGTGTGTAATTGTTCCATGTCGTGTTGCTGCGCTGCATGTATTTTGGTGCGCTATTTTGTGCTTTCCTCCTTGTTTGTGTTTTAGGAGTAGATTACGCACTTGTTGATTGCGCCCGTTTGTATACGCCTGTGCGCGCTTTTCTCGCCTCCGGGCTGGTTTTGGATATTTATTGTGATATCTACTAAAGTATTTTTGTTGGACTTTACTTCTGCCTCCTGCGCCTGATTCCACACCACACCTACCATAGCAACTCCTGACAGACTATAATACTGTATATGACCTTTTACAGTAGATCTGATCTCCCTGTGCGGTTGGCCTCTCTATATCTAATAATAATAATAATAATATGCCATTTAGCAGACGCTTTTATCCAAAGCGACTTACAGTCATGCGTGCATACATAATTTTTTTTGTGTATGGGTGGTCCCGGGGATCGAACCCACTACCTTGGCGTTACAAGCGCCGTGCTCTACCAGCTGAGCTACAGAGGATCTACAGAGGATCTACAGAGCTACAGAGGATCTAGCTACATCTATATTTATATACATCTCTCCTGTTTTCATTTTTGGACCATCTCAGAGTCAGTTGAGTTCAAAGTGACAGAGAAAACTGTATACAGGCTGCACCTTTGATGGGGTTGAAAAGATATTAGAGGGAATCCATCACATTCAATCATTCTGTCTTCTAGCAGGTTGGGACGACAGGGTTGACCTACAGTACATTTAAGACAATCTGGTTTAAATCCTGCACTGCATTCTTCAATAGGTTGAAGCAGGAGACAGTGTGGGGCAGGTCTAGTCAGAGCGTCACAAAGGACAGCAGGGTTACGTCCCAAATGGCACCCTATTCCCTATATAGTGCACTACTTTTGAGCAGAGCCATATGGGCCAATGGCACCCTATTCCCTATATAGGGCACTACTTTTGTTGCTGTGGATGAAAAGAAGCCTGAAGCATGAACATGGGGATCCAGCTCGACAGGCTAAACGGCCAAAACCAAAACAGGAACACACACACACAGAAGGAAATAGTGAATTGTGAAGAGAAACAATAGTTCCCTATGTCAGCTTTGAGAATCCAACCAGAGCAGACGACATGCAGGTCAGACTTTGCCAACACGTTGAAGCAATGGTTAGTGCTATTCTGCTGAGTGTATATAGAACAGAAGGTGTGGATAGTAGCTTCAAAATCAAATAAAATCAAATTGTATTTGTCACATGCGCCGAATACAACAGGTGTAGACCTTACAGTTAAATGCTTACTTACAAGCCCTTAACCAACAATGCAGTTAAAAAAAAAAAGTGTTAAGAAAGTATTTACTAAAATAAACTGAAGTAAAAAAAAAAAAAAAAAAGAAGACAGAAGAATAACAAATAATGAAAGAGCAACAATAGAATAACAGTAAGGAGGCTATATACAGGGGGTACCGGTTGTCCAGGTGTTCACACCTGATGTCTAAACCTATGTGCTCTGGAGGAAAAGGACAAGCTGTAAAAATCCTTGGGGCTGTTTCCTGGATTAGTCTTAATCTGTGTCCGGGAAACCGCCCCTAAATGCTTAAGAGACAATTTCACAAATTCATTTATTGAGCAAAACACATACATTTCCTATACGTATAAATATGCAGTACCAAAATGGTCAACAAAGTTACCTTGGTAACAGGTAGCTCCTTGGACTTTGTTTCAAACAGGTGTTCCAGCTTGGACGTGTCCACTTTGACCGGCTCCAGTTTGGACCAGAGTGACTCTCTACAACGCTTGTGGTTCCTGTACTGGCCGTCCATGGGCCTCACCTCGTTCCAGAACAGACGGATAGTCTTCTTCTTCTTCTGGAACAGAGGGGGCTCCCCTGTCCCTCGGCTCAGCTGGGGAGACCCCGGGTAGGGCTGGGCGGGGCCGGGGGGCATGAAGGGTGGGGAAGGGGGCATCATGCCAGGGACAGGAGGGGGTGGGGGGCAGCCGAACAGGCCCAGGGGAGGGGGAGGGGGAGGGGGCAGGGCGGAGAGACAGGGAGGAGGGGGAGGAATCATCAGGTCACTGGAGCCCATCAGCACACTGTCCACGTCTAGGATGTCCAGGTCATCCTCGTCTGCCAGGTCTGTGAAGTCCATCTCTTTAATACGCAGCTCCCTGGGGGCTGCCATCAGCTGGTCCCAGATATAGTCTGACTCCTTCTTAGGAGGTAGGGGTGAGGAGGAGGGGGCCGGAGGAGCTTTGTCTTTATCAGGTTGAAGCTGACCCTGCTGCTGCTTCTCCAATGCCTCCAGCTCATGAGGCGACACAAGGCTTTTAACCAGGTCTCCAAATTTCTCGGCCACAGCCCTGACGCTACCCTGGTTGTCCAGGTGTTGGACCTCTATCTTCTTGACGTTCTCCTCGCAGGCCTGCCTGCTGGCCTCCAGTGTAGAGATACGACTTGCCAGGCTGGCCACCGACGACCCGTCCTGACCCTCCAGTGATGACGTCTCCATCCCCTCTTTGCATTTCTCCGTCTGTTCCGTCTCTCCTGCCTTCTCTTCGTCCTTGCCCCCAGTGGTTTTGTTCTGGGCATAGAGCATGTCCAGCATGAAGCGCTTGCTGTTGAGGATCTTGCTGCACTGCTCGTTCACGTCGTCCTCCTTAATGCACTGGCCTAGAGGTGGACAAACACAAGGAGGAAGTGTGGATTGGATTACTATTGGATTACTATTGGATTGCTAGCCTTCAGAACAGATTAGAGAGCAGATCTATATATCAGAAACTGTAATGAGAGCATGGGTAGAATGAAATGTTCTGACATGACATGAACTTCAATGTTTGCCTACTGATGTACAGTATACGGAAGTGTCCCATTTTACAGTATGGGTACAAATCACAAGTCATATTTTAAGTCATAAAGGGCCAAGTGTCCTAAAGTCTGTATTTTCTGCTAACGGGCAGCTGGTACCTGGTTCATGGTTGTTGTTGACTTTCTCCTCCCTCTCCTCTCTCTCCAGAGTGCTACTGGCTGAGGAGATACTGGAGGCAGAACAGTTGTCCTTCTCATTCACTTCCTCGTTCTGTCTCTCCTTCTCACTGAGGAGGACCAGTCTCTCCTCCACCTCCCTCTCTCCCTCCTCCTCTATCTCTATCTCTACCACCTCAACCTCTTCTCTCTCCACCTCTACCCCCTCTTCTACCTTCTCTTCTACCTCTACCCCCTCTACCCCTTCTTCTACCTTCTCTTCTACCTCTACCTCTACCCCCTCTTCTACCTCTTCTACCTCTTCTCTCTCCACCTCTTCTACCTCTTTTCTCTCCACCTCAATTCCTGACTGTCTCTCTTCCTCCTTACCCTTCTCCTCCTCCTCCTCACTTTCTTCCTCCTCTTTACCCTGTGTCTGTTCATCTACCGCTGACTCCACTAGCTCTAGTACTTCCTGCTTGGGCTCAACTTCAACTACTTCCTGCTTCTCTTTCTGCGTCTCTGTCTCCGTCTGCTCCTCGCCTGGCGCCGAGTGAGTTTGGGAGGGGGGCTCTGTGGGTTCTGGAGAAGGTCCTGATACTATTAACTCTGGCACTGGACTTGTAGTTCTGGTCTGAAGGTCACGGCTTGGCTCTACGTCTACTTCACTTCCTGGTAGAGAAAACAGGACCAAACAAAACAGAACACTACTGTAGGGGTTTAGATTGTGTGCCATTTTAATATCATCTGATATCATTTTTAAATGATATTTTTTATAATGTAAATACCATGAAATTGCCCTGTGACATTTAATTAATTCAAATGATAAATTGTCTAGATTTCGGTCCAGAGCACAAGTCGTTAAGCATATAATTTCATACTTAATTGAATGTTACAGGAAATGTATTAACAGCTATGATGACAATGTGTTTCGAAATTAGATTTAACACCTCATTTTATCCCATTATCCCATTTTGGTGGGTTAGAATAACCACCCCAGACTAACAACATCTAGTTCTCATGATATTCATTCATGTATCATCATAACTGAGTCTGTGAGGTATTGAAAGGCTTGTCCCCTCTATGGTCAATGCTGTAGTCCAGTCCACAGTCCACCACACCTCTTCCTGGCTCCTACTGTAGGATGTGAATGGAACCCCACATTAAGAGGTCCACACCCTAGCGGCTAGCGCTACCACAGCCAAAACCACACTACAGTCACATACAAATCACTGGGGTATGCCTGGGACCGAAAAGCTAGCCTCTCACTCTGCTTCAAACCATCATTCAAACCATTTCCCCACAGGCAGCTAAAGTAATGTCCATCCCATCCCAAAACGTATTTGGGATTTAGCAACATACACTTACAGACACCTCATTCTGAAGCACACAGAAAAACAACAATTAAATCCCTTTCTTATCAAGTCCTGCTGATTTTTCCCCCCAACAGGCACCATGCAGCCATTATTAGTCCATCTGATTCTAATTCCAAAGTGTGAGTGAATCACCCCCCATGTGTTAATTCAGACCCCAGGAAGCATGACAGGTGGACAGGAGCTCTCTGCCAGCCGACTGGATGTTGCTAACCATACACTCTGTCCATGCTCCCATCCTGTTTGAAATCACTTTACTAGTCATTCCGTTTTATTCCGGTTGTGTTGTTTTGTCCCGTTTTGTATTGTTTTATACTGTGCTGTACTATGGTTGCTTAAGCTGCTACCTCTTGGCCAGGAACTCATCCAGATAAAGAATAAACAACAAATACATAAAACCTATCGGACCGGTAATGATTGTTAAACGTTTGGAAAAGGTTATTTACCCTGCGTCTGGGATGGAGTGGTGCCAGTGTCTTCCGGAGAGGCGATGGAGGAGGGCTTGACACAGCGGGGGGAGGCGGAGTGACTGGAGGGGGTGGGGCTCAGGCTCAGGGTGATCTCTGTGCGCCCCCTAGGCGGCGCTCTCATGCGCTCTCTCTCTTTCTCATGCTCCTCTGCTGCGAGCCTCTCAACGCACTTATATCTGGAAGAGGGAGTCACAGAATATTCTTCAGAAAGGATGTTACTCCACCTGTGCAGGTCTACTGTAATATAATCTCTATCTCATGGGGGTAGAAGAAGATTCCCGCTTCTCTAACCTCGAGGCTACTGCCACCCCCCACCAGTAATATACTGTAGTCAGTTCCCTCACACTTCCTTTTCTGAAACAGTGGCCAAATGTCTGGGACTCTGTGATGCTTCTCAGATGTCTCCAGGTGCTTAATTGACACATAAATCTTAGAAGACACCTACAGTATACTACAGCGACTTCTCCACAGATGGGTCTTATAATAGTGTTTAATCTTGATTTATACATCACTCTCCATTCAGTCAGAGGTTAGGTGACTGAAAATCTTATCAATTTACTGAACATACATTTTAAAAAGGCAGCAAACATAACCTCGGATTCCTGTTTTAAATAACACTGAACATACATATGTCTGGAAGGTGGTACATTACACATGCATAGCCTACATTATCTGGACCGTATCCATGACTTAAAGCCAATTCCACACCTCGTCCCATTCAGTTGTAGATGTCTTAATGCACAGCAGCAGGCCTAGAGGGGGCCTGACACCTATATTTCAGCCCAGAGGCTGAGCCTGACTTGTTCTACATCTGCTAAGAGTTCTCCTCAAAAAGGTTTCAAGGCATATTACTACCTCATGTCAGAGTCATTATGATGTATTTATTACATCTGAATGATTCTAGAATCTGCATTGATATAGAGCACTGTGTCTATCTGAATGATTCTAGAATATAGATTTATATAGAGCACTGTGTCTGAATGATTCTAGAATCTACATTGATATAGATCACTGTGTCTATCTGAATGATTCTAGAATTTAGATTTATATAGAGCACTGTGTCAATGATTCTAGAATCTACATTGATATAGAGCACGGCGTCTATCTGAATGATTCTAAATCGAGATGTATATAGAGCACTATGTCTATCTGAATGATTCTAGAATCTACATTGATATAGAGCACTGTGTCTATTTGAATGATTCTAGAATCTAGATTTATATAGAGCACTGTTTATATCTGAATGATTCTAGAACCTATTGTACATGATATAGAGCACTGTGTCTATCTGAATGATTCTAGAATCTACATTCTTATAGAGCACTGTGTCTATCTGAAGGATTCTAGAATCTACATTTATATAGAGCACTGTGTCTATCTGAAGGATTCTAGAATCTACATTGATATAGAGCACAGTGTCTATCTGAATCATTCTAGAATCTACATTGCTAGAGAGCACTCACTCTATCTGAAGGATTCTAGAATCTACGTTGCTAGACAGCACTGTGTCTATTTGCATATTAGAAATGAAAGTAGACAACATACCTCTCTTCTCTGGCCTGTCTTGTCTCTTCCCTCTTGTCCATGTAATCCCGACTGATAATGTTCCAAGTAAGTGAGTGAGAGAGAGAGAGAGAGAGTGAGAGAGAGCGAGAGAGAGAGAGAGAGAGAGAGAGAGAGAGAGAGAGCGACAGTATGTGAAAATAATGTGAGAGCTATATCTTATTGTGCATATCAACTCATATTTGTTTTCATTCACATTCTATAGTACCTTTTTAAAAGACATCCTTAGTTAACCAATGAGACAGTGTGAATAGTTGTAAATACTGTGGGAGAGAAACAGTCCGACATGACAGAGGAGACACACAGACCAGAGGAGCTTTCCAGCGGTCCGTCTGACATCCAGGACTTTATATGGCCATAGAAAACAAGTAAAAGGCAGGCCAGCAGGCATTTGTTTTCTGCCGAACCATGGCTGCACCCCAAATGGCACCCTATCCCCTAATAAGTGCCCTACTTTTGACCAGAGACCTATGGGCCCAATAGGGTGCCATTTGGGACGCAGACCATGTATCTCCTCCTTAGATCCACAGTATATCCCTGACTGATGACCATAATAAACAGACAGACAGACAAGTATGTCCAGTCTCTAAACATCTCCAACCCGTCTGATATATTGTGGAACAAGGCTCAGACTCTTATTCATCCCAGACAAAACTAAATCACTCCAGACGTTAACATTACAGAGAAGTTTATAAAGCCGTGTTTAATCTGGTGAATTGGTTTGGGACTTTAAATGAACTGGACTGCAATGTGAATGTCAAAAGGACAATTCCATCTATGAGTAGTGTGATTTGATGCAGGTTGGGACTCACTTGAAGCGTTTCCTCTCCTCCCTCTCGATCTTCTGCAGTCGTTCCTCCCTCTCTTGTCTCCTCCTCTCTCTCTCTGCAGTCAGAGACTCCTGGTGTTGTCTGTAAGAGGAGGACAACAAGCTCCCCAGAGAAGGTCTGGGTAACCCAACAGAGGAAGACCATTATTATTAAAGCCGTATTACTATTCCATAAAACAAGCGCACCTAAAGTACTGGAAAGAAAACAAATAATATTTCAACCCAGGTCTGAAACAGACCCATACACAGAGATGGCTTATTTAATTGATTGATTGATTGATTGAGTGCTGACCTGTCAGGCTTGGAGTCCAGTTGTGGGGCCCCTGAGGTGGCGAAGGTGCGGTGTACAGGGGTGGTGGGGGCGCTGGCAACACCCTGGGAGCGGTGTACAGGGGTGGTGGGGGCGCTGACGCTGGAGCTGGCTACACCCTGGGACCTGCCAGGGAGCGCCATGACGTGGCCTATGTGTCGGCTGGAAACAACAGGAGGAGGAAACATTGTTATTCACTGCTATCATTCCCAACACTAAGGATGTGTGTCCCAAACACCACCCTATTCCCTATATAGTGCACTACTTTTGACCAGAGCCACTTGGGCCCTTGTCAAAAGTAGTACACTATAAAGGGAATAGGGTGGTGTTTGGGACTCAGCCCTACATTTTCCCACTATGCCGGGATTGTAGAGATTCATGGTCTTTGGTCAAACAGGTGCTCTGCTGCTGTAAGTTTCACGGCTCAACTCTTGGCTTTGATTCGGTCACTGAGTGACATTCACTAACTCAAAGTATGGTGTCAGAAAATACCAGACACGTTCCTTTCCCACTGTGTGTTAAAAAGCTGTGGTTGTACAGTGTTGACTAAACCAAGGCTGACTGTAGTCCTGTGTATGACCATGACATCTATTATCATCATGGGTATACACTGACAGTATAGTTTTCTATCGCTTTATCCCCACACATCTCACACTGCTCTATGAGGACAGCCTTGCTAGCACTCTCTCTGGGCAGCTGGCGTCAGCAGCCAGGAGGAATCAGGCGTATTCCACTCTCTCTGGGCAGCTGGCGTCAGCAGCCAGGAGGAATCAGGCGTATTCCACTCTCTCTGGGCAGCTGGCGTCAGCAGCCAGGAGGAATCAGGCGTATTCCACTCTCTCTGGGCAGCTGGCGTCAGCAGCCAGGAGGAATCAGGCGTATTCCACTCTCTCTGGGCAGCTGGCGTCAGCAGCCAGGAGGCATCAGGCTTATTCCACTCTCTCTGGGCAGCTGGCGTCAGCAGCCAGGAGGCATCAGGCTTATTCCACTCTCTCTGGGCAGCTGGTGTCAGCAGCCAGGAGGCATCAGGCTTATTCCACTCTCTCTGGGCAGCTGGGGTCAGCAGCCAGGAGGCATCAGGCTTATTCCACTCTCTCTGGGCAGCTGGCGTCAGCAGCCAGGAGGCATCAGGCTTATTCCACTCTCTCTGGGCAGCTGGCGTCAGCAGCCAGGAGGTATCAGGCTTATTCCACTCTCTGCGTGCGGCCCAAAATGGCACCCTATTCCCAATATAGTGCCCTATGGGCTCTGGTCAAAGGTTTTGTACTATATATGGGATAGGGTACGCTTTGGGACACTTCCTCTGCCTGTGGAGGTCATGAAAGGCAGTCGACAGACACCCAAGCCAAGCACACAGCCACGAGCAGCGGGACTTGAGTGGGATTCAATTTAAGGGAGGAAATGACTGTACTCAAGAGCAGAGCTGACCCTCAACAGCCCTGCTGCTTTCTAAGGTGCTTCTTAATGGCTCTGTTGAATGAGAGAGTGAAGCGAGCAGCGTTGCATTCCAAGACGTGCTCAGCATGCAGCAGCAGGGGTCACTGCTGTGTCATGGTGTGTTTGATACAGCCGGAGAGCACTGACACATCATTTAAATCTACAGCGTATCCAGGTCACCACTGTCAAATCACTAGGAATTCAGCTAAAAAAACATTTAGAAATGTAGAAATGTAGAAATGAGTTTTATGTAGAAATTTGTTTCACTAAAGGGAACCGAATTCCCCTCAATTCCCCCCCTGCGTGTACAGTCTCTAAATAGATGCCCTAAGATAGCAGAGACATAGAAGGCTACCTATAGAACTATAAGACTAGTATTAACCTGGAGGCTAAGTCTTACCTATAATACTATAAGACTAGTATTAACCTGGAGGCTAAGTCTTACCTATAAGACTATAAGACTAGTATTAACCTGGAGGCTAAGTCTTACCTATAATACTATAAGACTAGTATTAACCTGGAGGCTAAGTCTTACCTATAAGACTATAAGACTAGTATTAACCTGGAGGCTAAGTCTTACCTATAAGACTATAAGACTAGTATTAACCTGGAGGCTAAGTCTTACCTATAAGACTATAAGACTAGTATTAACCTGGAGGCTAAGTCTTACCTATAAGACTATAAGACTAGTATTAACCTGGAGGCTAAGTCTTACCTATAATACTATAAGACTAGTATTAACCTGGAGGCTAAGTCTTACCTATAATACTATAAGACTAGTATTAACCTGGAGGCTAAGTCTTACCTATAATACTATAAGACTAGTATTAACCTGGAGGCTAAGTCTTACCTATAAGACTATAAGACTAGTATTAACCTGGAGGCTGTCTTACCTATAATACTATAAGACTAGTATTAACCTGGAGGCTAAGTCTTACCTATAAGACTATAAGACTAGTATTAACCTGGAGGCTAAGTCTTACCTATAAGACTATAAGACTAGTATTAACCTGGAGGCTAAGTCTTACCTATAAGACTAGTATTAACCTGGAGGCTAAGTCTTACCTATAAGACTATAAGACTAGTATTAACCTGGAGGCTAAGTCTTACCTATAAGACTAGTATTAAGCTGGCTAAGTCTTACCTATAAAACTATAAGGCTAATATTAACCTGGAGGCTAAGTCTTACCTATAAAACTATAAGGCTATTATTAACCTGGAGGCTAAGTCTTACCTATAATACTATAAGACTAGTATTAACCTGGAGGCTAAGTCTTACCTATAAGACTATAAGACTAGAATTAACCTGGAGGCTAAGTCTTACCTACAGTGGGGAGAACAAGTATTTGATACACTGCCGATTTTGCAGGTTTTCCTACTTACAAAGCATGTAGAGGTCTGTAATTTTTATCATAGGTACACTTCAACTCTGAGAGACGGAATCTAAAACAAAAATCCAAAAAATCACATTGTATGATTTTAAAGTAATTAATTTGCATTGTATTGCATGACATAAGTATTTGATCACCTACCAACCAGTAAGAATTCCGGCTCTCACAGACCTGTTAGTTTTTCTTTAAGAAGCCCTCCTGTTCTCCACTCATTACCTGTATTAACTGCACCTGTTTGAACTCGTTACCGGTATAAAAGACACCTGTCCACACACTCAATCAAACAGACTCCAACCTCTCCACAATGGCCAAGACCAGAGAGCTGTGTAAGGACATCAGGGATAAAATTGTAGACCTGCACAAGCCTGGGATGGGCTACAGGACAATAGGCAAGCAGCTTGGTGAGAAGGCAACAACTGTTGGCGCAATTATTCGAAAATGGAAGAAGTTCAAGATGACGTCAATCACTCTCGGTCTGGGGCTCCATGCAAGATCTCACCTTGTGGGGCATCAATGATCATGAGGAAGGTGAGGAATCAGCCCAGAACTACACGGCAGGACCTGGTCAATGACCTGAAGAGAGCTGGGACCACAGTCTCAAAGAAAGCCATTAGTAACACACTACGCCGTCATGGATTAAAATCCTGCAACGCATACAAGGTCCCCCTGCTCAAGCCAGCGCAGGTCCAGGCCCGTCTGAAGTTTGCCAATGACCATCTGGATGATCCAGAGGAGGAATGGGAGAAGGTCATGTGGTCTGATGAGACAAAAATAGAGCTTTTTGGTCTAAACTCCACTTGCCGTGTTTGGAGGAAGAAGAAGGATGAGTACAACCCCAAGAACACCATCCCAACCGTGAAGCATGGAGGTGGAAACATCATTCTTTGGGGATGCTTTTCTGCAAAGGGGACAGGACGACTGCACCGTATTGAGGGGAGGATGGATGGGGCCATGTATCGCGAGATCTTGGCCAACAACCTCCTTCCCTCAGTAAGAGCATTGAAGATGGGTCGTGGCTGGGTCTTCCAGCATGACAATGACCCGAAACACACAGCCAGGGCAACTAAGGAGTGGCTCCGTAAGAAGCATCTCAAGGTCCTGGAGTGGCCTAGCCAGTCTCCAGACCTGAACCCAATAGAAAATCTTTGGAGGGAGCTGAAAGTCTTTATTGCCCAGCGAGAGCCCTGAAACCTGAAGGGTCTGTATGGAGGAGTGGGCCAAAATCCCTGCTGCAGTGTGTGCAAACCTGGTCAAGACCTATAGGAAACGTATGATCTCTGTAATTGCAAACAAAAGTTTCTGTACCAAATATTAAGTTCTGCTTTTCTGATGTATCAAATACTTATGTCATGCAATAAAATGCAAATTAATTACTTTAAAATCATACAATGTGATTTTCTGGATTTTTGTTTTAGATTCCGTCTCTCACAGTTGAAGTGTACCTATGATAAACATTACAGACCTCTACATGCTTTGTAAGGAGGAAAACCTGCAAAATCGGCAGTGTATCAAATACTTGTTCTCCCCACTGTATAAGTCTAATATTAACCTGGAGGCTAAGTCTTACCTATAAGACTATAAGACTAGTATTAACCTGGAGGCTAAGTCTTACCTATAAGACTAGTATTAACCTGGAGGCTAAGTCTTACCTATAATACTATAAGACTAGTATTAACCTGGAGGCTAAGTCTTACCTATAAGACTATAAGACTAGTATTAACCTGGAGGCTAAGTCTTACCTATAAGACTATAAGACTAGTATTAACCTGGAGGCTAAGTCTTACCTATAAGACTATAAGACTAGTATTAACCTGGAGGCTAAGTCTTACCTATAATACTATAAGACTAGTATTAACCTGGAGGCTAAGTCTTACCTATAAGACTATAAGACTAGTATTAACCTGGAGGCTAAGTCTTACCTATAAGACTATAAGACTAGTATTAACCTGGAAGCTAAGTCTTACCTATAAGACTATAAGACTAGTATTAACCTGGAGGCTAAGTCTTACCTATAAGACTAGTATTAACCTGGAAGCTAAGTCTTACCTATAAGACTATAAGACTAGTATTAACCTGGAGGCTAAGTCTTACCTATAAGACTATAAGACTAGTATTAACCTGGAGGCTAAGTCTTACCTATAATACTATAAGACTAGTATTAACCTGGAAGCTAAGTCTTACCTATAAGACTATAAGACTAGTATTAACCTGGAGGCTAAGTCTTACCTATAAGACTAGTATTAACCTGGAAGCTAAGTCTTACCTATAAGACTATAAGACTAGTATTAACCTGGAGGCTAAGTCTTACCTATAAGACTAGTATTAACCTGGAGGCTAAGTCTTACCTATAAGATTATAAGACTTGTGGCTAAGTCTTACCTTCCAGCACTAACGGGCGCTCTAGATATATACAATACAGCTGTTTGGCTGCAGAAGGAAAACAGTGAGGAGAGAGAGAGGATAGGGACAGTCTGGTACAATATGTAATGATGGAAAGAAGCATGCAAGGGTTAAACACAAAGAAAATTGAATAGTGGAGAACGATTGAGGGAAGGATAGTAGCAAGATACATGGTGATTCCAAGAAGCAATACAACATTTCTGCCCCTCCCCCCATCGACACGGACTCTACATACTCTATAAAAACAATCAAACCTTTTTTAAATTCTCATAAAGCCGACAGTTAAAAGACCTCTACTTACGGGTGGGTCATTAAGATTATATGGGATAGGAGGTAGGGAGTTCACTAGGACTATACACTGAGGCACTTCTGGCCTGGTCTGTTCACAATATGGCAACACTACTTTCCATCCTTCTGGCCTGGTCTGTTCACAATATGGCAACACTACTTTCCATCCTATGTCTGTTGCTGCAGCTCCACACAACATTACACAGACATCTAAGAGACACTCAAACGTGAGTTATGGTGCCTTTTCATTTTTGAATTTTATTTTCTAGGCATGTCTGGGTTTAACTGTGGTACAACGCCACAATGAAAGACAGATGAGCAGTAAATGTCAGGAAAACGTGGTGTTCTCAACTGGAGTTGCACATCTAGCAGCTGACTCAGTCAAGGAAATGATACGTCTTTGTTCAAATTCTTCTCTTTCTTTTTTTCGTGTGTATGCGGGACGGATGATAGAAGCACCATAAAACACCGGACAGGGAAATGTAGCAGCCTACTGGGCACCTGGTGTTAAACTCTTGTTTAAAGGCCCAATGCAGCCGTTTTGATCTCAATAGAACAAATCTGGGTAACAATTAAGTACCTTACTGTGATTTCTTTCAATTCAAATGGTCAAAAAGAAACAAAAATAGCTTCTTAGGAAAGAGCAATTTCTCAAGCAAGAATTTTGCTAGGACTGTCTGGGAGTGGTTTGAGTGGGGAGTGGAAAACGGAAAACTAGCTGTTATTGGCAGAGAGGTTTGGAACTCTCTTTCTTATTGGTCTATTAATTAAGCGGAGCCGGTTCAGAAGGGAAACCCGAGGGTGGTGGCATCAGCTGATCGCATCAGCGGATATTGCACCAATTGGATTCACACTGTTTTCTGGACCTATGGACCTATGGCACACTGTTGTCTGGACCTATGGCAGTCTCTATGGGGGTGCCACAGGGTTCAATTCTTGGGCCGACACTTTTCTCCGTGTATATCAATGATGTCGCTCTTGCTGCTGGTGACTCTCAGATCCACCTCTACGCAGACGACACCATTTTGTATACATCTGGCCCTTCATTGGACACTGTGTTAACAAACCTCCAAATGAGCTTCAATGCCATACAACACTCCTTCAGTAGCCTCCAACTGCTCTTAAACACTAGTAAAACTAAATGCATGCTTTTCAATCGAACGCTGCTGGCACCCGCCCACCCGACTAGAATCACCACTCTTGACGGGTCTGACCTAGAGTATGTGGACAACTACAAATACCTAGGTGTCTGGTTAGACTGTAAACTCTCCTTCCAGACTCACATAAAGAATCTCCAATCCAAAGTTAAATCTAGAATCGGCTTCCTATTTCGCAACAAAGCCTCCTTCACTCATGCTGCCAAACATGCCCTCGTAAAACTGACTATCCTACCGATCCTTGACTTCGGCGATGTCATTTACAAAATAACACTCTACTCAGCAAATTGGATGTAGTCTATCACAGTGCCATCCGTTTTGTCTCCAAAGCCCCATACACTACCCACCACTGTGACCTGTACGCTCTTGTTGGCTGGTCCTCACTACATGTTTGTCGTCAAACCCACTGGCTCCAGGCCATCTATAAATCACTGCTAGGCAAATCCCCACCTTATCTTAGCTCATTGGTCACCATAGCAGTACCCACCTGTAGTCTGCGCTCCAGCAGGTATATCTCACTGGTCATTCCCAAAGCCAACACCTCCTTTGGCCGCCATTCCTTCCAGTTCTCTGCTGCCAATGACTGGAACGAATTGCAAAAATCTCTGAAGCTGGAGACTCTTATCTCCCTCACTAACTTTAAGCATCAGTTGTCAGAGCACCTTACCGATCACTGCACCTGTACACAGCCCATCTGAAATTAGCCCACCCAACTACCTCATCCCTATATTGTTATTTATTTTGCTCTTTTGCACCCCAGTATCTCTATTTGCACATAATCTCTTGCACATCTAGCATTCCAGTGTTAATACTATTGTAATTATTTTTGCACTATAGCCTATTTATTGCCTTACCTCCATAACTTGCTACATTTGCACACACTGTATATGTATTTTCTGTTGTATTTTTGACTTTATGTTTTTTTACCCCATATGTAACTCTGTGTTGTTTTTATTGCACTACTTTGCTTTATCTTGGCCAGGTCGCAGTTGTAAATGAGAACCTGTTCTCAACTGGCTTACCTGGTTAAATAAAGGTGAAATAAAAAAATAAAAAAATAAACTCTCCTTACATTCGGTCAACCAGTTCTACACATGCTTCCTCGATGCTGGATGGCACGAGCACGCATGCGCTGGTGTCTCTTGCTGCCGTTGTTGCTGTAACTAGCTGTTACTCGCTATGCTTGCTGTTTCTGATATCCCACCACCACCCCAGCCTCCACCTGTGGGTTCTGTGTTTCTTCCTTCAGGAGATTTGATATAGCATGTCGTGCTCACTGCCTGTAGTTATTTTATCATCTTCATATGACGCTTCGCTCTGGCAGTGAGCTACCCTGAAGGAAGCAGAGCCCTAATACCAACACTATGCATTGTAATCTTTTCTAATAAATGGTTAAATGTACATTGTGGTGTTTCATTTATGAAACTCATTTACCGCCTGGTGATGTCACCAGGCAGGCCAAAACTTCATCCCATCAAAACAGGCTGATATTTCAGGCTGTCTTTTCAAACAGCTCTTACACTAAAAGGGCATTATCATTTTTTTTCACAATTTCACATTATTATTCCAATCTTATAGTGTGGAAATATATATAAAACATAGGAAAATCACGTTTTTGACTGCACTGGACCTTTAAAGGTCAAAGGAATGCTGAGGCAAGCTAAAGTAGTGATCAATTGGACACAAGTTAAAGCATCCATAACATGCATGAGGGAGACCAACTACAAGTGTCTCGTATGCCACGGAAAGCAGATATGACACGACAACACAGAATCTGTCTGACACGGTAGACATCAGCACTATGTCTATGCCCCTGTCCAAAATACATTCAGTACAGCAGCTTCTCAGCCAAGTGGATTGTGAAGGAGCAAGCCAGGCAGACATGAAGACACAGACACCAGTGTTGAGGGATGACAGTGTATATTTAAGAGTTCATAGTGAATCTAACGCCAGAGGTGAAGAAGTGAACTGTATAGCTCCTGCTGCTGCAGCTGCAGCGTCTCTACCTGTAACGCTGTTGTCTGGCCACGCCCCTCTCAACACTCTCCTTGGCCCCAGCAGAGGCAGACACCTGGCTCAGGTCCACCTCAGGGGGGAGTGGGAGGGGGCGGGGGAGAGGGAGGGGGAGGGGCTTGGGGGGTTGGATGTAGTGATGACGACGTCCCCTCGAGGAGGAGGAGGAGCAGGAGGGGGAGGAAGAGGAAGGTACAGAGGTGCCGTGCTGTTGGCCCAGAGGGTGGGCAGTGCCTGGCAGTCTCCCCCAGCCCAGCAGCGTTAAGACCTGGGAAGTAGGTCTGGGACTGGGAGAGACATCCTGGGGGTTAGAGCCAGTGTTTCTAGGAGGGGTGGACACAGGGGCCGTAGGGCTGGCCATGGCCACTCTCTCTCTCTCTGAGGCAGCTGAGGCGTCAGGGATGAGGTTGACCATACAGTGAAAAGGAGAACACAAGCTAGAGGAGACCTCTACTGCCTGCACTGGCACCATGCTAGAACAACAGAGTAGCAGAGCAAAAGGTAGGACAAAGGGGGTGGGGTATATTCAAGGGGAATATATTACAAGTTTAAAATAACAGATATGCTTTTTTTGTAGTTCTAACACACCAGTACACTGTTAACAACACTCAATATCGTCCAGGAAGGTAGAGATGGATGGAGGACAAGACTGAAAGAAAGATGCAGAAGATGAGGTTCTATTTGGGGGGGAAACCTATTTTCCTGAAATACCTTTGGAAGCCCTTTCTAGTGGTCTCCGTGATATCATGACTCTCATCATCTTCCTCTTCCTCATCCTCCTCCTCCTCTTCCTCCTCATCCTCTTCCTCCTCTCTGAAAAGGAGGGGTGGAGGTGTGGATGGAGGGGAGGGAAGGGAGAAAATAGACGGGAAAGAGAAGAAAGAGGGAAAGTAGGAGAAATTGCAACAGACAACATGAACAAAATACAGTAGAAAACTGAAACACAAAGAACTGACAGACAGAATGTAGAACACACAGCACACCCTGTCAAAACTGACACGGGTCGTAAAAATTAGTACACAAGGCGGTATAGTTGAAAGAGTTTCATGCTTTTAGTTAGTATGTCCTCATTTCATTCACTACATACAGTGCTTGATAACATTAAAACCAGCATGAGAACTGACTAAATCGATGTCAGCTAACCATCTGAGGGACCAGCCAGTAACATCTTAGGGACCAGTAACAGTCCCCGGACCAGAGGTTGATCAATGATCATAGTGTACGTCCCAAATGGCACCCTATTCCCTACATAGTGCACTACTTTTGACCATAGCCATATGGGCCCTGGTCAAAAGTAGTGCACAATATAGGACAATGGTGCCACTTGGGATGCAACCATTGACTAGTGTGACTGTGAGGTCATATCTGGAGTGTTTTAATCGATAAAGGATTCTCGCATACATCATATGCATACAAGTCTTTCTAGGGACATTGTGCTGTCAGGTCTCCTCTGGCCCGCCCGCCTGTGTTTCATTAACGATATGGAAAACACTGATCTTCAAAGGCGGTCTGAATTTCCTGTGTGTGGTGGACTGGACTGGTGGGAGTCAGTATCATATAACCCTCTGGGTTCAATTCAACTATCTGCAGAACCGAACAGGAGTGCTACCAGTAACGCTACCAGATATGCTAGTTAAAAAGACCTGTCATTATTAATGGTGGACGGGAGGATGTTATGTGTGGCAGGGGGAAAGGTAGCCATCACACAGTGCCTTCAGAAAGTATTCACACCCCTTGACTTTTTCCACATTTTGTTGTGGTACAGCCTGAATTTAAAATGGATTCAATTGAGATGTTTTGTCACTGGCCTAAACACAATACCCCATAATGTCAAAGTGGAATTATGTTTTCAAAATGTTTACAAATTAATTAAATATGAAAAGCTGAAATGTCTTGAGTAAATAAATATTCAACCCTTTTGTTATGGCAAGCCTAAATAATTTCAGGAGTAACAATTTGCTGAACAAGTCACATAATAAGTTGCTCTGTGTTCAATAATAGTGTTTAACATGATTTGAATGACTACCTCATCTCTGTACCCCACACATATGATTATCTGTAAGGTCCCTCAGTTGAGCAGTGAATTTCAAACACAGATTCAACCACAAAGACCAGGGAGGTTTTCCAATGCCTTGCAAAGAAAGGCACCTATTGGTAGATGGGTCAAAATAAAAAAGCAGACATTGAATATCCCTTTGAGAATGGTGGTTATTAATTTCACTTTGCATGGTGTATCAATACACCCAGTCACTACAAAGATACAGGTGTCCTTCCTAACTCAGTTGCCGGAGAGTAAGGAAACCGCTCAGGGATTTCACCATGAGGCCAATGGTGACTTCAAAACAGTTACAGAGTTTAATGGCTGTGATAGGAGAAAACTGAGGATGGATCAACAACATTGTAGTTATTCCACAATACTATCATAATTTACAGAGTAAAAAGGAAGCCTGTACAGAATAAAAATATTCCAAAACATGCATCTTTATTTGCAACAAGGCACTAAAGTAATACTGCAAAAAAGGTGGCAAAGCAATTAACCTTTTGTCCTGAATACAACATTTTATATTTGGGGCACATCCAATACAACACATTACTGAATACCACTCTCCATATTTTCAAGCATAGTGGTGGCTGCATCATGTTATGGGTATGCTTGTAATCATTAAAGGACTGGGGAGTTTTTCAGGATAAAAAAGACACGGAATGGAGCTAAATCCTAGAGGAAAACCTAGTTCAGTCTGCTTACCACCAGACACTGGGAGATGAATTCACCTTTCAGAAGGACAATAACTTAAAACACAAGGCCAAATCTACACTGGAGTTGCTTAGCAAGAACACAGTTAATGTTCCTGAGTGGCCCAGTTACAGTTTTGACTTAAATCTGCTTGATAATCTATGGCAAGACCTGAAAAGTGTTGTCTAGCAATGATTAACAACCAATTTGACAGAGCTTGAAGAATTTTGAAAAGAATTATGGCCAAATGTTGCACAATCCAGGTGGAAGCTCTTAGAGACTTACCCAGAAAGACTCACAGCTGTGATCGCTGCCAAAGGTGCTTCTACAATGTATTGACTCAGGGGTGTGAACACTCATGTAAATTAGATATTTCAGTATTTCATTTTCAATAAATTTGCAAACATTTCTAAAAACATGTTTTCACTTTGTCATTATGGGGTATTGTGTGTAGATTGGTGAGAAAAAATATATATTTAATCAATTTTGAATTCAGGCTGTAACAACAAAATGTGGAATAAGTCAAGGGGTATGAATACTTTCTGAAGGCACTGTAGTATAGTTTTATCATTGGTCCTTTACCAGTTCATCTTGAAACATAGGAAGGTTTGCAATGACTGTGATATGTGGTTGCCTATTTAACTTAGTTGAATGCACTGACTGTAAGTGGCTCTGGAGAAGAGCGTCTGTTAAATGGCCATAATTAAAATATGTAATGTACCTGTGGTGGTTAACAGAGAAGTTCTTATCATATTACATGTATTATATTTATATTATTGTCCAGTGAGTCTATAACACTGGGACCAAGAGTTCACAAATAATAATTTCCTTAGGCAAAGACAAAGAAGATTTCTGTTACCGTAATGGGCACACCAGACCGGTAGTCAAATTGTATCACACAAAAAAAAAAATACATTAGTATTTTGCTTTAGTTACAGAGGGGGAAAAAAGTATTTAGTCAGCCACCAATTGTGCAAGTTCTCCCACTTAAAAAGATGAGAGAGGCCTGTAATTTTCATCATAGGTACACGTCAACTATGACAGACAAATTGAGGAAAAAAATCCAGAAAATCACATTGTAGGATTTTTTATGAATTTATTTGCAAATTATGGTGGAAAATAAGTATTTGGTCACCTACAAACAAGCAAGATTTCTGGCTCTCACAGACCTGTAACTTCTTCTTTAAGAGGCTCCTCTGTCCTCCATTCGTTACCTGTATTAATGGCACCTGTTTGAACTTGTTATCAGTATAAAAGACACCTGTACACAACCTCAAACAGTCACACTCCAAACTCCACTATGGCCAAGACCAAAGAGCTGTCAAAGGACACCAGAAACAAAATTGTAGACCTGCACCAGGCTGGGAAGACTGAATCTGCAATAGGTAAGCAGCTTGGTTTGAAGAAATCAACTGTGGGAGCAATTATTAGGAAATGGAAGATAATCTCCCTCGATCTGGGGCTCCACGCAAGATCTCACCCCGTGGGGTCAAAATGATCACAAGAACGGTGAGCAAAAATCCCAGAACCACACGGGGGGACCTAGTGAATGACCTGCAGAGAGCTGGGACTAAAGTAACAAAGCCTACCATCAGTAACACACTACGCCGCCAGGGACTCAAATCCTGCAGTGCAAGACGTGTACCCCTGCTTAAGCCAGTACATGTCCAGGCCCGTCTGAAGTTTGCTAGAGTGTATTTGGATGATCCAGAAGAGGATTGGGAGAATGTCATATGGTCAGATGAAACCAAAATAGAACTTTTTGATAAAAACTAAACTCCTCGTGTTTGGAGGACAAACAATGCTGAGTTGCATCCAAAGAACACCATACCTACTGTGAAGCATGGGGGTGGAAACATCATGCTTTGGGGCTGTTTTTCTGCAAAGGGACCAGGACGACTGATTCATGTAAAGGAAAGAATGAATGGGGCCATGTATCGTGAGATTTTGAGTGAAAACCTCCTTCCATCAGCAAGGGCATTGAAGATGAAACGTGGCTGGGTCTTTCAGCATGACAATGATCCCAAACACACCGCCCGGGCAACGAAGGAGTGGCTTCGTAAGAAGCATTTCAAGGTCCTGGAGTGGCCTAGCCAGTTTCCAGATCTCAACCCCATAGAAAATCTTTGGAGGGAGTTGAAAGTCCGTGTTGCCCAGCGACAGCCCCAAAACATCTCTGCTCTAGAGGAGATCTGCATGGAGGAATGGGCCAAAATACCAGCAGAAAACGTTTGACCTGTGTCATTGCCAACAAAGGGTATATAACAAAGTATTGAGAAACTTTTGTTATTGAACAAATACTTATTTTCCACCATAATTTGCAAATAAATTCATTAAAAATCCTACAATGTGATTTTCTGGATTTTTTTTTCTCATTTTGTCTGTCATAGTTGACGTGTACCTATGATGAAAATTACAGGCCTCTCTCATCTTTTTAAGTGGGAGAACTTGCACAATTGGTGGCTGACTAAATACTTTTTTCCCCACTGTAAGTGTGAATTCCTAATGGTTGTGTATACATGAACATTACTGAATTAAAACTAATGCAGTGTTGGTTGAAATTTAACAAACACTCCCTCAAAAGGAAACATGACTTGTGACAGACAGGACGCATACAGGGATGCGTCCCAAATGGTACCTTTATTGACAAAAGTAGTTCACTACATAGGTAATAGGGTGCTGTTTGGGACAGAGCCACATTAACAACTAATAATAACTCATATCACTGTGTTTACAGAAGCTTCCTATTTCCTTCAGCAGCTCCACAAGGTCACAAAACGACTGAAGATGAATCTAAACGTCACTTTGCAATAGCAGCCCATGCTCTGTCTTTCTTTTATTACTATATAATTACATTCTTCTTTCATATTGGCTCTGGTTGGAACAGACACATCTGTCCAAGACTGTAATGTAATACAACACTGGCAGTCAAACCCTTTCCATTTCTGAACTGTATCGTGGATCCAGAATCATCTGTGTGTTTTCCTGTTCCTCACAGTTGACTTCTCTGGGTAGTAAAAATAAACCGAACCATTTCAGCTGACCATTTAAGATCATATTGGCAAGTTTCAGTTAACAATAGAAGCAGGGATATCCTTCTCCCTTTAATCCATTCACACTTTCTACCTCTCCGCCTCCCCTTCTCCTGTTCGGCCCTCCCCCCCATTCCCCTCTCCTCCCCTCCACCTCACCTTTCGCTGACGTCGTCGATGCCCTGGCCTCCGAAGGGCAGGAAGCTACCGTTGTGTCCCCCGTGAAAGTGGGGGCTGCTGGGGGAAGCGGGGGCCGAGGCGGGGCCTCTCCCGTTCTGGAGGGAGTGTCTCCGGCTGCGTCTCCTCTCCAGGCCTCGCCGGTCGTTGGTGCCCCCCACGCTAGCACGCCGCCGGTTCTTCCGACCCACGGTAGGCGCCTGGCTCTCGTCGTCTCCATCCTCGTGGCGCAGAGCAGTCTGGAGGCACAACAGGGGACAGTTAGACTAGCAGGGGACATGAGGTCCCTAGTAGACATGGGTCAACACTTTAGGACTATTCCATTGGTCCCATTGAGGGCAAACTAAATCAAGCTTGTCAAGTATTTATTTTTATACATGACCAAGTGTTGTCCTTATAGCGCTCTGGTAGTGTTTCCACAACAAACTAGTTAAGTGGCTAAGCCAGGAAGAGAATTACACTAAGCCACGGTGTCATTGGGAGAAGGTGGAGGTTTAGGTGGGAGACCTTATGACTGGCGTACCTCGTAGATGTTAAACTGCTCCATGAGGTCCAGGTCTGTTCCCTTCCTACTGCGGTGTCTCTGAGACATGGCCTCGATGCCCTGCTCCTCCAAACAGTCCACCACGTCATAGAATGAGTCCTGGTCAGGCAGGCCTGCTAGGGTCTGAAACACACACACAAATGTCACCATTTAGATTTGTTGAGGGAGGGGGAGAGAGAGAGAGGGAGAGAGAAAGAGTTGTAAAGAGAGAGATGTAGAGAGAGAGACGTAGAGTGAGAGAGAGATGTAGAAAGAGAGAAATAAATAAATAAAAGAGAAAGAGATACGAGCAAAATGTAGAGCGAGAAAAAGAGATGGAGAGAGAGGAATGAAGAGAGAGAGAGATGAGAGAGATGAGAGAGATTAAGCGAGAGAGGGATGAAGAGAGAGAGATGAGAGAGATGAGAGAGAATGATGAAGAGAGAGAGAGAGAGATGAAGGGAGAGAGATGAGAGAGATGAAGAGAGAGAGATGAAGAGAGAGAGAGAGAGATGAAGAGAGAGAGATGAAGAGAGAGAGTGAGAGATGAAGAGAGAGGAAGAGAGAGATGAAGAGAGAGAGAGATGAAGAGAGAGAGAGATGAAGAGAGAGAGAGAGAGATGAAGAGAGAGAGAGAGATGAAGAGAGAGAGAGATGAAGAGAGAGAGAGAGATGAAGAGAGAGAGAGATGAGAGAGAGATGAAGAGAGAGAGAGAGATGAAGAGAGAGAGAGATGAAGAAAGAGAGAGAGATGAAGAGAGAGAGATGAGAGAGAGATGAGAGCGAGAAGAGAGAGATGAAGAGAGAGAGAGAGAGAGATGAAGAGAGAGAGATGAGAGAGAGAGATGAGAGCGAGAGAGATAGAGATGAAGAGAGAGAGTGAGAGATATGAAGAGAGAGAGAGAGATGAAGAGCGAGAGAGATGAAGAGAGAGAGATGAATAGAGATAGAGAGATGAAGAGAGAGAGTTGAAGAGAGAGAGTTGAAGAGAGAGAGATGAAGAGAGAGAGATGAAGAGAGAGAGATGAAGAGAGATAAGGAGAGAGAGAGAGATGAAGAGATGAAGAGAGAGATATGAAGAGAGCGAGAGATGAAGAGAGAGAGATGAAGAGAGAGAGATATGAAGAGAGAGAGAGAGATGAAGAGAGAGAGAGATGAAAAGAGAGAGATATGAAGAGAGTGAGAGATGAAGAGAGAGAGAGATGAAGAGAGATGAAGCGATAGAGAGATGAAGAGAGAGAGATATGAAGAGAGAGAGATATGAAGAGAGAGAGAGAGATGGAGAGAGAGAGATGAAGAGAGAGAGAGATGAAGAGAGAGAGATATGAAGAGAGAGAGATATGAAGAGAGAGAGAGAGATGGAGAGAGAGAGATGAAGAGAGAGAGAGATGAAGAGAGAGAGAGAGATGAAGAGAGAGAGATATGAAGAGAGAGAGAGATGAAGAGAGATAGAGAGATGAACAGAGAGAGAGATGAAGAGAGATAGAGAGATGAAGAGATAGAGAGATGAAGAGAGAGAGAGATGAAGAGAGAGAGAGATGAAGAGAGATGAAGCGATAGAGAGATGAA